>NW_027008505.1:0-93031 GCF_036934945.1 Oncorhynchus masou masou | reverse complement strand
TATGTCATGTCTAGTTCATTTCATTAAAGAACATGAATAACCACCACGCTGCATCTTGGTCCGCTTCTCCTTCGACAGACGAGAACCGTTACACCGAGAAGCTTCAGGATAAGCCTTTTCTTGTTTGCTTCTGCATCTATACAGCTTGTTGAGTGCGGTCTTAGTTTGTGGTGGTAAAAATATAGATGAACTCTCTTGGTAAATAGTTGACAGCTTCTCATGAGGTATTCAAACGCAGGCAAAACCTTAAGACTTCCTTAATACTCGTTGAAGGAAATCTCTTAATCCAAACAGACGTTAGTGATCGAGGTTCTGATGTCCGGAAAGCTCTTTTCGGTTATTTTCGGAAAAGATGGAGGAAACATTATGTACAAGAACAGATCAGCGCAAAATAGTAGAATTGGTCAGGAGCCTGTAAAACAGCTCTAACTTCCTGTTTGAGTTTTTGCTAGTAAGCAGGAATCGTGAGGATATTGCTCTAATGCTCAGTGCCTTCACAACACTTGATTTTTTTCCACTTTTTCTGAATTTAAAATTCCTTAAATTTAGATTTAATGTTAAAGTGGAATTATATTTGACAGAGTATTTACAAATTCGTTAAAAATGAAAAGCTAAAATGTATCGAATAAATAAGTATTCAACCCCTTTGTTATGGCCTAAATAAGTTCAGGAGTAAAAAATAAAAAAATTAAAAAGCTAAAACATGTCACATAAATTGCATGTGTACAATAATAGTGCTCAACGTGATGGTTAAATGACTACCTCATACAATTATCTGTAGGTCCCCTCAGTCCAGCAGTGAATTTCAAACAGACTCAACCACAAAGACCAGGGAGGGTTTTCCAATGCCTGGCAAAGAAGGGAACCTATTGGTAGATGGGTAAAAAAATCAAAAAGCAGACATTGAATATCCCTTTGAGCATGGTGAAGCTATTAATTACACTTTGGATGGTGTATCAATACATCCAGTCACTACAAAGATACAGGCGTCCTTCCTAACTCAGTTGCCAGAGCGGAAGGAAACCACTCAGGGATTTCAACATGAGGCCAATGGTGACTTTAAAACAGTTACAGAGTTTAATGGCTGTGATAGGAGAAAACTGAGGATGGATCAACAACATTGTAGTTACTCCACAAAACAAACCTAATTAACAGAGTGAAAAGAACGAAGCTTGTACAGAATATAAATATTACAAAACATGCATCCTGTTTCCAACAAGTCACTAAAGTAAAACTGCAAAAAATGTGTCAAAGCAATTAACTTTTTGTCCTGAATACAATGTGCTATGTTGGGGGAATTTCAATACAACACATTACTGAGAACCACTCTCCATATTATCCAAGCATAGTGGTGGCTGCATCATGTTATGGGTATGCTTGTAATTGATAAGGACTGGAGAGTTTTTCAGGATAAAAAATAAACAGAATGTGTGTGTGTGTGTGTGTGTGTGTGTGTGTGTGTGTGTGTGTGTGTGTGTGTGTGTGTGTGTGTGTGTGTGTGTGTGTGTGTGTGTGTGTGTGTGTGTGTGTGTGTGTGTGTGTGTGAGTGAGTGAGTGTGTGTGTAGGCCTGTGTGTGTTAGTCAGGGCTAGAGAGAGATGCCAACCCGCTCAGGGATATAGGTGATGGCTCTACACTGAGTTAAAATTACATATTGACACTTGGGGTAAAGTCTTAGGGGTGCTCACCGTTGATATCTTCTGTAAGGGCTCACCGTTGATATCTTCTGTAAGGGCTCACGTTGATATCTTCTGTAAGGGCTCACCGTTGATATCTTCTGTAAGGGCTCACCGTTGATATCTTCTGTAAGGGCTCACGTTGATATCTTCTGTAAGGGCTCACCGTTGATATCTTCTGTAAGGGCTCACCGTTGATATCTTCTGTAAGGGCTCACCGTTGATATCTTCTGTAAGGGCTCACCGTTGATATCTTCTGTAAGGGCTCACCGTTGATATCTTCTGTAAGGGCTCACGTTGATATCTTCTGTAAGGGCTCACCGTTGATATCTTCTTTAAGGGCTCACCGTTGATATCTTCTGTAAGGGCTCACCGTTGATATCTTCTGTAAGGGCTCACCGTTGATATCTTCTGTAAGGGCTCACCGTTGATATCTTCTGTAAGGGCTCACCATTGATATCTTCTGTAAGGGCTCACCGTTGATATCTTCTGTAAGGGCTCACCGTTGATATCTTCTGTAAGGGCTCACCGTTGATATCTTCTGTAAGGGCTCATCGTTGATATCTTTTGAAAGGGCTCACCGTTGATATCTTCTGTAAGGGCTCATCGTTGATATCTTTTGAAAGGGTTCACGTTGATATTTTAAATTCTACAATTCAAACCCTCACATCTGCAGGGACAGACAGAGTTGGAGAAGAGCAGTGAGCACTGGACTCTCAGGGGACAGAAACACATTATCACTAGGCCATGCCTAAGGGTCTATTCGTCTAGGAGGTGGATTGGGGGGGGTCACTGATCAATAGGCTCAGTGGTAAATGTCAACCAGGGAAGAATATATTTTTCTTCAGGGATCTAAAGATGCGTACAGAAATGGGTGATGCGTCCAAAACACTGTTAACAATCAATGGCAAGAGGCGGGAAGCTAAGAATACTAGGATTACTCTACACTGACGACCTGAACTACAAAACTAAACAAATGAAGAAGTGCTGGGAAGCTGCAATGGAAGGAGGAGAGGGAGTGTAGGGGGGGGGGACTTCCCCACTGAGGCCCATTCTGAAAACAGGGTCAGTTTTGTGGAACATTTAAAGTTGTAAACACAACTCAAGTGGAACATTTCAATCGTATGAAGGAGACATGAGATCCAATGAGACATGAGATCCAAGGACAAAGGAGACATGAGATCCAATGGAAAAGGAGAGATGGAGAGATGAGAGCCAAGGAGAGATGGAGAGATGAGAGCCAAGGAGAGATGGAGAGATGAGAGCCAAGGAGAAAAGGAGAGATGAGAGCCAAGGAGAGATGGAGAGATGAGAGCCAAGGAGGGATAGAGAGATGAGAGCCAAAGAGAGATGGAGAGATGAGAGCCAAGGAGAGATGGAGAGGTGAGAGCCAAGGAGGGATAGAGAGATGAGAGCCAAGGAGAGATGGAGAGATGAGAGCCAAGGAGAGATGGAGAGATGAGATCCAAGGAAAAGGAGAGATGGAGAGATGAGAGCCAAGGAGAAAAGGAGATGGGAGATGAGAGGCAAGAGGAAAAAGGAGAGATGGAGAGATGAGAGCCAAGGAGAGATGGAGAGATGAGAGCCAGGGGAGATGGAGAGATAAGAGCCAAGGAGATGGAGAGATGAGAGCCAAGGAGAGATGGAGAGATGAGAGCCAAGGGGAAAGGAAAGATGGAGAGATGAGAGCCAAGGGGAAAGGAGAGAGGAGAGATGAGAGCCAAGTCGAAAAGGAGAGATGAGAGCCAGGAGAAAATGAGAGATGAGAGATGAGAGCTAAAGGGAAAAGGAGAGATGAGAGCTAAGGAGAGATGGAGAGATGAGAGCCAATGAGAGATGGAGAGATGGAGAGGCAGAGTACACAGCGGCAGAATGACCACTGTGACTGACCCAAAATTAAGGAGTCCTTGCTATTGAGAAAGGAGCCGTAGATGAGAGAAGACAGGCTATGTGCTCACTGCCCACAAAATGAGGTGGAAATGAGCTGACTTCCTAACCTCCTGCCCAATGTATGACCATATTAAGAGATGAGAGATGAGAAAACAAATCCAATTTGAAAAACTCCCATATCTACTGGGTGAAATTCCACAGTGTGCCACAGAGCAGCAAGATTTGTGACCTGTTGCCACGAGAAAAGGGCAACCAGTGAAGAACACGCACCATTGTAAATACAACACATATCTATGTTATTTATTTTATCTTGTGTCCTTTACCATTTGCACATTGTAAAAACACTGTATATATAAGCAATACAACACATATCTATGACATTTGTAATGAGAGTCTTTATTGTTTGAAACGTCTGTATGTGTGATGTCTACTGTTAATTTTTATTGTTTATTTCACTTTATATATTATATACCTTACTTGCTTTGGCAATGTTAACATGTTTCCCATGCCAATAAAGCCCCTTGAATTGAATTGAATGAATTGAGATGAGAGCCAAGGAGAAAAGGAGAGATGAGAGCCAAGGAGAGATGGAGAGATGAGAGCCAAGGAGAAAAGGAGAGATGAGAGCCAAGGGAAGATGGAGAGATGAGAGAAAAGGAGAGATGGAGAGATGAGAGCCAAGCAGAGATGGAGAGTTGAGAGCCAAGGAGAGATGGAAAGATGAGAGCCAAGGAGAGATGGAGAGATGAGAGCCAAGGAGAGATGGAGAGATGAGAGCCAAGGGGAAAAAGGAGAGATGGAGAGATGAGAGCCAAGGAGAAAAGGAAAGATGAGAGCCAAGGAGGAAAGGAGAGATGGAGAGATGAGAGCCAAGGAGGAAAGGAGAGATGGAGAGATGAGAGCCAAGGGAATTAAGGAGAGATGGAGAGATGAGAGCCAAGGAGAAAAGGAGAGATGGAGAGATGAGAGCCAAGGAGAAAAGGAGAGATGGAGAGATGAGAGTCAATGGGAAAAGGAGAGATGGAGAGATTAGAGCCAAGTGGAAAAAGAGAGATGGAGAGATGAGAGTCAATGGGAAAAGGAGAGATGGAGAGATGAGAGCCAAGTGGAAAAGGAGAGATGGAGAGATGAGAGCTAAGGGGAAAAGGAGAGATGAGAGCCAAGGAAAAAGGAGAGATGGAGAGATGAGAGCCAAGGAGAGATGATGGGGATGAGAGCCAAGGGAAAAGGAGAGATGGAGAGATGAGAGCCAAGAGGAAAGGAGAGATGGAGAGATGAGAGCCAAGGGGAAAATGAGAGATGAGAGCCAAGGGAAAAGGAGAGATGAGAGTCAAGGAGAGATGGAGAGATGAGAGCCAAGAGGAAAAGGAGAGATGAGAGTCAAGGAGAGATGGAGAGATGAGAGCCAATGGGAAAAGGAGAGATGAGAGCCAAGGAGAGATGGAAAGATGAGAGCCAAGGTGAGACGTAGAGATGAGAGCCAAGGAGAGATGAGAGCCAAGGAGAGATGGAGAGATGAGAGCCAAGGAGAGATGGAGAGATGAGAGCCAAGGAGAGATGGAGAGATGAGAGCCAAGGGAAAAAGGAGAGATGGAGAGATGAGAGCCAAGGAGAGATGGAGAGATGAGAGCCAAGGAAAGGAGGAGAGATGAGAGCCAAGGAGGAAGATAGAGAGATGAGAGCCAAGGAAAAAGGAGAGATGGATGAGAGCCAAGGGAGAAAAGGAGAGATGGAGAGATGAGAGCCCAGGAGGAGAGAGGTGGAGAGATGAGAGCCAATGGGAAAAAGGAGAGATGGAGAGATTAGAGCCAAGTGGAAAAGAGATGGAGAGATGAGAGCCAAGGGAAAAGGAGAGATGGAGAGATGAGAGCTAAGGGGAAAAGGAGAGATGAGAGCCAAGGAGAAAAGGAGAGATGAGAGCCAAGGAAAAAAGGAGAGATGAGAGATGAGAGCCAAGGAGAGATGGAGAGATGAGAGCCAAGGGAAAAGGAGAGATGAGAGCCAAGGAGAGATGGAGAGATGAGAGCCAAGGAGAGATGGAGAGATGAGAGTCAAGAGGAGAGATGGAGAGATGAGAGCCAAGGAGAAAAGATGGAGAGATGAGAGCCAAGGAGAAAAGGAGAGAGGAGAGATGAGAGCCAAGGAGAAAGGAGAGATGAGGAGCCAAGGAGAGATGGAGAGATGAGAGCCAAGGAGAGATGGAGAGATGAGAGCCAAGGAGATGGAGAGATAGAGCCAAGGAGAGATGGAGAGATGAGAGCCAAGGAGAGATCGAGAGATGAGAGCCAAGGAGAGATGTAGAGATGAGAGCCAAGGAGAGATAGAGAGATGAGAGCCAAGGGGAAAAGGAGAGATGGAGAGATGAGAGCCAAGGAGAAATAGGAGAGATGAGAGCCAAGGAGAAAAAGGAGAGATGAGAGCCAAGGGGAAAAGGAGAGATGGAGAGATGAGAGCCAAGGGGGAAAGGAGAGATGGAGAGATGAGAGCCAAGGGTGAAAGGAGAGATGGAGAGATGAGAGCCAAGCAGAAAAGGAGAGATGAGAGCCAGGGAGAAAAGGAGAGATGAGAGATGAGAGCCAAGGGTAAAAGGAGAGATCGAGCGATGAGAGCCAAGAGGAAAAGGAGAGATGGAGAGATGAGAGCCAAGGAGAGATGGAGAGATGAGAGCCAAGGAGAGATGGAGAGATGAGAGCCAAGGAGAGATGGAGAGATGAGAGCCAAGGAGAGATGGAGAGATGAGAGCCAAGGAGAGATGAGAGCCAAGGAAGAAAAGGAGAGATAGAGATGAGAGCCAAGGAGAGATGGAGAGATGAGAGCCAAGGAGAGATGGAGAGATGAGAGCCAAGGAGAGATGGAGAGATGAGAGCCAAGGAGAGATGGAGAGATGAGAGCCAAGGAGAGATGGAGAGATGAGAGCCAAGGAGAGATGGAGAGATGAGAGCCAAGGAGAAAAGTGAGAGAGAAAAAATAAAACAGAGATGAAGGAATCTCAGGAGTTAATGAGTCTTCAGAGAGGTAAGAATCACATTTACTCCTTCAATCTGGTTTCCTTTAAGGCTGCAGCTAGTATTGGGAAATCGACGGTGTGTGTGGTGTGTGTGTGTATTGGGTAATACAGTTTAAATAGTTGGCTGTGGTCCAACAGGGTCCAGCCAGAGGCAGCTCTCTGGAGGAGGAAATGCTTTCTAAGCTGTTGTGTGTGTGTGTGTGTGTGCGTGTGCGTGCGTGCGTGCAAAGTTGGGATCAGATCAAATCAGATTAGTGGGGGGGGGGCGGTTGGGGGTTGTAGGGACTGTTGGTCGTTCAAATGGTATTAGACGTGGGATTTTGGGGGGGGAGATCATCTACTTAGGACAGTCTTGTTCATTGACTTGGAAGTTGGAACAACAGAAAATATGTTGGATTGCATTATGCTTAAGAGTACAGCTGAGCTGTCCACGGACGAAACGAGAAAAGGGGGACACAATTGCATCATTGCATCAGTAGGTGATAGTAGAGCTAGAATAGGAGTATCTTCAAATCCCGAGAGAGCATTTCAACAAATTCCTCTAGTTATTGTAGACCGCTATGTTATCTTGATGTCCCAGCAGTAACTTTGGGATAATGTGTAATAAAACACCATCTGTATTCTCATCACCTCAAGGGAAAATGTCTCTGTTGTGAATAAACTGGGCTTCCATCTTATAAAACAGAAATGTCACTCACATATCTCTATAACACTACTGCCAGAGAATCTCTTAGTTTTCAATAATAAAGGAATGAATATCCCCTCCACAGCACTGGAAGGAGCAGAGCTCAGTAGTAATGAATATGTCATTAGTGAGGGGACAAGCCAACCAAAACATATGACTGGATAGTTGGCCATCAGAATGGACCATAATAATGTCCCAAATGGCACCTGATCCCCTATATAGTGCACTACTTTAGACCAGAGCCCTATTCCCTATATAGTGCACTACTTTAGACCAGAGCCCTATTCCCAATATAGTGCACTACTTTGGACCAGAGCCCTATTCCCTATATAGTGTACTACTTTGGACCAGGGCCCTATTCCCTATATAGTGCACTACTTTAGATCTGAACCCATAGGGCACCCTATTCCCTATATAGTGCACTACTTTAGACCAGAGCCCTATTCCCAATATAGTGCACTACTATAGACCAGAGCCCTATTCCCTATATAGTGCACTACTATAGACCAGAGCCCTATTCCCTATATAGTGCACTACTTTAGACCAGAACCCTATTCCCTATATAGTACACTACTTTAGACCAGAGCCCTATTCCCTATATAGTGCACTACTTTAGACCAGAGCCCTAATCACTATATAGTGCACTACTTTAGACCAGAGCCCTATTCCCTATATAGTGCACTACTATAGACCAGAGCCCTATTCCCTATATAGTGCACTACTTTAGACCAGAGCCCTATTCCCTATATAGTACACTACTTTAGACCAGAGCCCTATTCCCTATATAGTACACTACTTTACACCAGAGCCCTATTCCCTATATAGTACACTACTATAGACCAGAGCCCTATTCCTTTATAGTGCACTACTTTAGACCAGACCCCTATTCCCCATATAGTGCACTACTTTAGACCACAGCACTATTCCCTATATAGTGCACTACTTTAGACCAGAGCCCTATTCCCTATATAGTACCCTCCTTTGACCAGAGCCCTATTCCCAATATAGTGCACTACTTTAGACCAGAGCCCTATTCCCTATATAGTGCACTACTTTAGACCAGAGCCCTATTCCCTATATAGTGCACTACTTTAGACCAGGGCCCTATTCCCTATAGTACACTACTTTAGACCAGAGCCCTATTCCCTATAGTGCACTAATTTAGACCAGAGCCCTATGGTACCCTATTCCCTATATAGTGCAGATACTTTAGACCAGAGCCCTATTCCCTATATAGTACACTACTTTAGACCAGAGCCCTATTCCCTATATAGTGCACTACTTTAGACCAGAGCCCTATGGTACCCTATTCCCTATATAGTGCACTACTTTAGACCAGAGCCCTATTCCCTTTATAGTGCACTACTTTAGACCAGAGCCCTATTCCTATATAGTGCACTACTTTAGACCAAGCCCTATTCCCTATATAGTGCACTACTTTAGACCAGAGCCCTATGGCACCCTATTCCCTATATAGTGCACTACTTTAGACCAGAGCCCTATTCCCTATATAGTACACTACTTTAGACCAGAGCCCTATTCCCTATATAGTACACTACTTTAGACCAGAGCCTATTCCCTATATAGTGCACTATATAGACCAGAGCCCTATTCCCTATATAGTGCACTACTTTAGACCAGAGCCCTATTCCCTATATAGTACACTACTTTAGACCAGAGCCCTATTCCTATATAGTGCACTACTATAGACCAGAGCCCTATTCCCTATATAGTGCACTACTTTAGACCAGAGCCCTATTCCCTATATAGTACACTACTTTAGACCAGAGCCCTATTCCCTATATAGTGCACTACTTTAGACCAGAGCCCTATGGCACTCTATTCCCTATATAGTGCACTACTTTAGACCAGAGCCCTATTCCCTATATAGTGCACTACTTTAGACCAGAGCCCTAATCACTATATAGTGCACTACTTTAGACCAGAGCCCTATTCCCTATATAGTGCACTACTATAGACCAGAGCCCTATTCCCTATATAGTGAATACTTTAGACCAGAGCCCTATTCCCTATATAGTACACTACTTTAGACCAGAGCCCTATTCCTATATAGTACACTACTTTACACCAGAGCCCTATTTCCTATATAGTACACTACTATAGACCAGAGCCCTATTCCTTTATAGTGCACTACTTTAGACCAGACCCCTATTCCCCATATAGTGCACTACTTTAGACCACAGCACTATTCCCTATATAGTGCACTACTTTAGACCAGAGCCCTATTCCCTATATAGTACACTACTTTAGACCAGAGCCCTATTCCCAATATAGTGCACTACTTTAGACCATAGCCCTATTCCCTATATAGTGCACTACTTTAGACCAGAGCCCTATTCCCTATATAGTGCACTACTTTAGACCAGGGCCCTATTCCCTATATAGTACACTACTTTAGACCAGAGCCCTATTCCCTATATAGTGCACTAATTTAGACCAGAGCCCTATGGTACCCTATTCCCTATATAGTGCACTACTTTAGACCAGAGCCCTATTCCCTATATAGTACACTACTTTAGACCAGAGCCCTATTCCCTATATAGTGCACTACTTTAGACCAGAGCCCTATGGTACCCTATTCCCTATATAGTGCACTACTTTAGACCAGAGCCCTATTCCCTTTATAGTGCACTACTTTAGACCAGAGCCCTATTCCCTATATAGTGCACTACTTTAGACCAGAGCCCTATTCCCTATATAGTGCACTACTTTAGACCAGAGCCCTATGGCACCCTATTCCCTATATAGTGCACTACTTTAGACCAGAGCCCTATTCCCTATATAGTACACTACTTTAGACCAGAGCCCTATTCCCTATATAGTACACTACTTTAGACCAGAGCCCTATTCCCTATATAGTGCACTACTATAGACCAGAGCCCTATTCCCTATATAGTGCACTACTTTAGACCAGAGCCCTATTCCCTATATAGTACACTACTTTAGACCAGAGCCCTATTCCCTATATAGTGCACTACTTTAGACCAGAGCCCTATGGCACTCTATTCCCTATATAGTGCACTACTTTAGACCAGAGCCCTATTCCCTATATAGTGCACTACTTTAGACCAGAGCCCTATTCCCTATATAGTGCACTACTTTAGACCAGAACCCTATTCCCTATATAGTGCACTACTTTAGACCAGAGCCCTATGGCACCCTATTCCCTATATAGTGCACTACTTTAGACCAGAGCCCTATTCCCTATATAGTGCACTATTTTAGACCAGAGCCCTATTCCCTATATAGTGCACTACTTTAGACCAGGGCCCTATTCCCTATATAGTGCACTACTCTAGACCAGGGCCCTATTCCCTATATAGTGCACTACTTTTGACTTATTTCAAATTTGGACACAGCCTTTGAGAGGTCAGGGTTAGATAGTAAATGACAACGACCACAAGAGAAAGCACAGACCGATTTGTGACCAGGCTAGAGATTCACAGCAACAGAGAATGAACAGAGAGGAACTATAGACGAGGAGGGTAGTAAAGAGGTGAAGAAGAAGAAGAACAGGGAGTAAAGAGGAGAAGAAGAGAACAAGAACAGAGGGAGTAAAGAGGAGAAGAAGAAGAAGAACAGAGGGAGTAAAGAGGAGAAGAAGAACAGAGGGAGTGAAGAGGAGAAGAAGAGAAGAAGAACAGAGGGAGTAAAGAGGAGAAGAAGAACAGAGGGAGTAAAGAGGAGAAGAAGAGAAGAAGAACAGAGGGAGTAAAGAGGAGAAGAAGAGAAGAAGAACAGAGGTAGTAAAGAGGAGAAGAAGAAGAAGAACAGAGGGAGTAAAGAGGAGAAGAAGAACAGAGGGAGTAAAGAGGAGAAGAAGAACAGAGGGAGTAAAGAGGAGAAGAAGAACAGAGGGAGTAAAGAGGAGAAGAAGAAAGAACAGAGGGAGAAAAGAGGAGAAGAAGAACAGAGGGAGTAAAGAGGAGAAGAAGAACAGAGGGAGAAAAGAGGAGAAGAAGAACAGAGGGAGAAAAGAGGAGAAGAACAGAGGGAGAAAAGAGGAGAAGAAGAGAAGAAGAACAGAGGGAGAAAAGAGGAGAAGAAGAGAAGAAGAACAGAGGGATAAAAGAGAAGAAGAAAGAAGAACAGAGGGAGAAAAGAGGAGAAGAAGAGTGTTTCACCTGGTTGACCTCATCCTTATCTAGTCCCAGGACACTACCCATGAGCCTCAGCTCCTCAGAGCGTTTGGGTTTCGGGGTGTGGAAGTACCCCATGAACAGGTTCCTCATCAGAGCCCTGAGCAGACAGTATAAAAATAGTAAGTAAGCCTTGTCCGAGCCAGAAAGGCCCATAGGGGCAGCTTGAGGTTCAACTACAACCCCATGGACAGGACGTCTAGTCAGACAAAATAACATGGACCACAAGGAGTCATTACACACTGGCTAGATGGGAAAATAATACAACCTAGTCTCTAGTACATATAGCTCTATTAATACGACCTAGTCTCTAGTACATATAGCTCTATTAATACGATCTAGTCTCTAGTACATATAGCTCTATTAATACGATCTAGTCTCTAGCACATATAGCTCTAATAATACGATCTAGTCTCTAGCACATATAGCTCTATTAATACGATCTAGTCTCTAGTACATATAGCTCTATTAATACGATCTAGTCTCTAGCACATATAGCTCTATTAATACGATCTAGTCTCTAGTACATATAGCTCTATTAATACGATCTAGTCTCTAGTACATATAGCTCTATTAATACGATCTAGTCTCTAGTGGGGCGGCAGGGTAGCCTAGTGGTTAGAGCTACTAATCACCGGTATGAGTGCTTCCTAATCACGACCTCTGATCAACTAATCACCGGTATGAGTGCTTCCTAATCACGACCTCTGATCAACTAATCACCGGTATGAGTGCTTGCTAATCACGACCTCTGATCAACTAATCACCGGTATGAGTGCTTCCTAATCACGACCTCTGATCAACTAATCACCGGTATGAGTGCTTGCTAATCACGACCTCTGATCAACTAATCACCGGTATGAGTGCTTCCTAATCACGACCTCTGATCAACTAATCACCGGTATGAGTGCTTCCTAATCACGACCTCTGATCAACTAATCACCGGTATGAGTGCTTGCTAATCACGACCTCTGATAAACTTACATGAGAGAAGAACGCGATTTTATTTTTCAAAAGGTAGTAAAACAACATTATCTGTCCGTTTTCCCTAACAACTAAAGAGCATTGAGCAACGAGGCTAAACTTCTCCGCAGGTTTGGTTCCCAGCAGCTACCACGTTGTAGCATGCGTGAAAGCAACACTCTGTGTGTGACTGTGTGTGGGAGACAGAGTTTTGCATCTCGCTCATCTCAACAACAACAACAAAAATCTGTGGTGAACGCTTGTGACAGTGTGACAACGCTGAGTCTAACATTTGAAATCTGATCAAGTCAGTGTTGAGTTGGACTTTACCCTCGGTGCTATTCAACAGGTTCATCAACTTGTCCTGAGCTTCTTCCAACATCTCCTGCCTCACGTCAACTGTAACACACACACACACACACACACACTTCATTTCAATGCTCTGCAGCTTCCCAGAAGTCTGAAGCATGGCTAGCGTGGCTACACTGAACAGTTTAAGTCTGACTGTCGGGACTATATATTTATGTAACAGACCCGCCATGCCAAAAGAAAGATTCAAGTCAGAGGTGCAGATCAGGGTATGATGGGCCTTCTGATGGTTCCCAAACCAGATGGCCCCCTTTAACCATTTCACAACCTTTATCAGTTCAACTAAACCGCTCATACATCTGGATTCCTGTAGTGAATGAAAAACAGACGAGAGGTGGTGTGTGTGTGTGTGTGTGTGTGTGTGTGTGTGTGTGTGTGTGTGTGTGTGTGTGTGTGTGTGTGTGTGTGTGTGTGTGTGTGTGTGTGTGTGTGTGTACTATGATGTAATAACCATGTCTACAGCTGATAGCGAAATCAGTAGACCATTGCAGCTTACAGTGTGTGTGTGTGTGTGTGTGTGTGTGTGTGTGTGTGTGTGTGTGTGTGTGTGTGTGTGTGTGTGTGTGTGTGTGTGTGTGTGTGTGTGTGTGTCTGAGAATGCAGACTGATGTGGGAAACTCTATTCCTGGGTGGGATTGATTCCTGTAGTGTTAGCACTGTTACTATACTAATAATGTGATTTACTCTATTTGTGTTATTTGAGCGGTTGGCTGATAACAACATGTGAAATGGGCCTGTAGAACATTCTGGAATGGAATGCCAGATGTCTACTGGGTAACGTAGTTGGACCCCAGACCAGGGTTTTTCAGACCTCTCCTCAGGGAACCACAGACATCCCATGTATTTGAATAATTCAACAGACATGATTCTAGTTGTCAACTAATCAATCAAGTCCTTTTCTACGTTTCGTCAGGAATTTATTCCATTTTTTCTCCCAATGTCGCGGTATCCAATCCGAAGTTCAGGCCTCGTCTCATCGCAGCGACTCCCAGCGAGCTTGGGAGAGTTGAAGATCGAGACATGCTTCCTCTGAAACATGCCCTGCTGCTTCCTCTGAAACATGCCCTGCTGCTTCCTCCGAAACATGCCCTGCTGCTTCCTCCGAAACATGCCCTGCTGCTTCCTCTGAAACATGCCCTGCTGCTTCCTCTGAAACATGCCCTGCTGCTTCCTCCGAAACATGCCCTGCTGCTTCCTCTGAAACATGCCCTGCTGCTTCCTCCGAAACATGCCCTGCTGCTTCCTCTGAAACATGCCCTGCTGCTTCCTCTGAAACATGCCCTGCTGCTTCCTCCGAAACATGCCCTGCTGCTTCCTCCGAAACATGCCCTGCTGCTTCCTCCGAAACATGCCCTGCTGCTTCCTCCGAAACATGCCCTGCTGCTTCCTCCGACTTCCTTCGACTGACTTCCTGGTTAGCCAGGAAGTCAGTCAAACTGATCAAGTCTTTTGATTGGTGAATCAGGAGAGGAAGTGAGCCGAACCCGGCCAACGCTGGGCCAATTGTGCACCACCCTATAGGACTCCCGGTCACGGCCGGGTTGTGACACAGCCTGGGCTCAAACCCGGGTCTGTAGTCATGCCTCAAGAACTGAGATGCAGTGCCTTTAGGCCGCTGTGCCACTTGGCGAGGTCTGTAGATCCTATTTCACAGACATCTGGAAACACTGGACAGGTACTTTAAGTTCCATCACTTGGCTGCATCTCAAATTAAATGGCACCCCATTTCCTAAAAGGGGCACCGTATTGGACCAGACTACACTGGCTAGGAGAACCTGGCACAAAAGACTAGGGACGGCATGCCAAATGGCGCCCTATTCCCTATGGGGACTGGTCAAAAAGTAGTGCACTATACAGGGAATAGGGTGCCATTTTTTTGGGACTCGGAGAAAAGCCTAGTTACTGTAGAGAGAAAGGAAAAAGCAGACCGGTTTTCAAAGAGGAACGTGGCAATGAAAACAGGTGTCTGTAATCAGCTGATTTATGTCTGGATCAAACACCTGTCCTCCTCCTCACCTGCTGCTGTAGCGAGAGATGTTCTGGGTGATATGCATTCCTTTTCCATACCTTCCTGTCTGTACATTCCTGTCTGTACATACCATACCTTCCTGTCTGTACATACCATACCTTCCTGTCTGTCCATTCCATACCTTCCTGTCTGTCCATTCCATACCTTCCTGTCTGTACATACCATACCTTCCTGTCTGTCCATTCCATACCTTCCTGTCTGTACATACCATACCTTCCTGTCTGTCCATTCCATACCTTCCTGTCTGTACATACCATACCTTCCTGTCTGTCCATTCCATACCTTCCTGTCTGTACATACCATACCTTCCTGTCTGTACATACCATACCTTCCCTGTCTGTACATTCCGTACCTTCCTGTCTGTCCATTCCATACCTTCCTGTCTGTACATACCATACCTTCCTGTCTGTCCATTCCATACCTTCCTGTCTGTACATACCATACCTTCCTGTCTGTCCATTCCATACCTTCCTGTCTGTACATACCATACCTTCCTGTCTGTCCATTCCATACCTTCCTGTCTGTACATACCATACCTTCCTGTCTGTACATACCATACCTTCCTGTCTGTACATTCCGTACCTTCCTGTCTGTCCATTCCATACCTTCCTGTCTGTACATACCGTACCTTCCTGTCTGTCCATTCCATACCTTCCTGTCTGTACATACCATACCTTCCTGTCTGTACATACCATACCTTCCTGTCTGTACATTCCATACCTTCCTGTCTGTCCCATTTCCTGTCTGTACATACCTTCCTGTCTGTACATTCCATACCTTCCTGTCTGTACATTCCATACCTTCCTGTCTGTACATACCCTACTGCTTCCTCTGTACATACCATACCTTCCTGTCTGTACATACCATACCTTCCTGTCTGTACATACCATACCTTCCTGTCTGTACATTCCATACCTTCCTGTCTGTACATACCATACCTTCCTGTCTGTACATACCATACCTTCCTGTCTGTACATTCCATACCTTCCTGTCTGTACATACCATACCTTCCTGTCTGTACATACCATACCTTCCTGTCTGTACATACCATACCTTCCTGTCTGTACATACCATACCTTCCTGTCTGTGTAGTGGAGACAATGACTGTTTCATTATAACATAGTGGAGACAATGACTGTTTCATTATAACATAGTGGAGACAATGACTGTTTCATTATCACATACGTGGAGATAATGACTGTTTCATTATAACATAGTGGAGTGGAGACAATGACTGTTTCATTATGATATAGTGGAGACAATGACTGTTTCATTATCACATAGTGGAGACAATGACTGTTTCATTATCACATAGTGGAGACAATGACTGTTTCATTATAACATAGTGGAGTCAATGACTGTTTCATTATAACATAGTGGAGACAATGGCTGTTTCATTATAATATAGTGGAGACAATGACTGTTTCATTATAACATAGTGGAGACAATGACTGTTTCATTATAACATAGTGGAGACAATGACTGTTTCATTATAACATAGTGGAGACAATGACTGTTTCATTATAACATAGTGGAGACAATGACTGTTTCATTATAACATAGTGGAGACAATGACTGTTTCATTATAACATAGTGGAGACAATGACTGTTTCATTATAACATAGTGGAGACAATGACTGTTTCATTATAACATAGTGGAGACAATGACTGTTTCATTATAACATAGTGGAGACAATGACTGTTTCATTATAACATAGTGGAGACAATGACTGTTTCATTATAACATAGTGGAGACAATGACTGTTTCATTATAACATAGTGGAGACAATGACTGTTTCATTATAACATAGTGGAGACAATGACTGTTTCATTATAACATAGTGGAGACAATGACTGTTTCATTATAACATAGTGGAGACAATGACTGTTTCATTATAACATAGTGGAGACAATGACTGTTTCATTATAACATAGTGGAGACAATGACTGTTTCATTATAACATAGTGCTGTAGACAATGACTGTTTCATTATAACATAGTGGAGACAATGACTGTTTCATTATAACATAGTGGAGACAATGACTGTTTCATTATAACATAGTGGAGACAATGACTGTTTCTGTATCACATAGTGGAGACAATGACTGTTTCCATTCAATGACTGTTTCATTATAACATAGTGGAGACAATGACTGTTTCATTATAACATAGTGGAGACAATGACTGTTTCATTATAACATAGTGGAGACAATGACTGTTTCATTATACATAGTGGAGACAATGACTGTTTCATTATAACATAGTGGAGACAATGACTGTTTCATTATAACATAGTGGAGACAATGACTGTTTCATTATAACATAGTGGAGACAATGACTGTTTCATGACTGTTTCATTATAACATAGTGGAGACAATGACTGTTTCATTATAACATAGTGGAGACAATGACTGTTTCATTATAACATAGTGGAGACAATGACTGTTTCATTATAACATAGTGGAGACAATGACTGTTTCATTATAACATAGTGGAGACAATGACTGTTTCATTATAACATAGTGGAGACAATGACTGTTTTCATTATAACATTCCTGTGTACAATAACATATTGAGACTGTTTCATTATAACATAGTGGAGACAATGACTGTTTCATTATAACATAGTGGAGACAATGACTGTTTCATTATAACATAGTGGAGACAATGACTGTTTCATTATAACATAGTGGAGACAATGACTGTTTCATTATAACATAGTGGAGACAATGACTGTTTCATTATAACATAGTGGAGACAATGACTGTTTCATTATAACATAGTGGAGACAATGACTGTTTCATTATAACATAGTGGAGACAATGACTGTTTCATTATAACATAGTGGAGACAATGACTGTTTCATTATAACATAGTGGAGACAATGACTGTTTCATTATAACATAGTGGAGACAATGACTGTTTCATTATAACATAGTGGAGACAATGACTGTTTCATTATAACATAGTGGAGACAATGACTGTTTCATTATAACATAGTGGAGACAATGACTGTTTCATTATAACATAGTGGAGACATACTGTTTCATTATAACATAGTGGAGACAATGACTGTTTCATTATAACATAGTGGAGACAATGACTGTTTCATTATAACATAGTGGAGACAATGACTGTTTCATTATAACATAGTGGAGACAATGACTGTTTCATTATAACATAGTGGAGATAATGACTGTTTCATTATAACATAGTGGAGACAATGACTGTTTCATTATAACATAGTGGAGACAATGACTGTTTCATTATAACATAGTGGAGACAATGACTGTTTCATTATAACATAGTGGAGACAATGACTGTTTCATTATCACATAGTGGAGACAATGACTGTTTCATTATCACATAGTGGAGACAATGACTGTTTTCATTATAACATAGTGGAGACAATGACTGTTTCATTATAACATAGTGGAGATTATAACAATGGAGTCTGTTTCATTATAACATAGTGGAGACAATGACTGTTTCATTATAACATAGTGGAGACAATGACTGTTTCATTATAACATAGTGGAGACAATGACTGTTTCATTATAACATAGTGGAGACAATGACATTATAACATAGTGGAGTCAATGTTTCATTATAACATAGTGGAGACAATGACTGTTTCATTATAACATAGTGGAGACAATGACTGTTTCATTATAACATAGTGGAGACAATGACTGTTTCATTATAACATAGTGGAGACAATGACTGTTTCATTATAACATAGTGGAGACAATGACTGTTTCATTATAACATAGTGGAGACAATGACTGTTTCATTATAACATAGTGGAGACAATGACTGTTTCATTATAACATAGTGGAGACAATGACTGTTTCATTATAACATAGTGGAATGACTGTTTCATTATGTGGAGACAATGACTGTTTCATTATAACATAGTGGAGACAATGACTGTTTCATTATAACATAGTGGAGACAATGACTGTTTCATTATAACATAGTGGAGACAATGACTGTTTCATTATAACATAGTGGAGACAATGACTGTTTCATTATCACATAGTGGAGACAATGACTGTTTCATTATAACATAGTGGAGACAATGACTGTTTCATTATAACATAGTGGAGACAATGACTGTTTCATTATAACATAGTGGAGACAATGACTGTTTCATTATAACATAGTGGAGACAATGACTGTTTCATTATAACATAGTGGAGACAATGACTGTTTCATTATAACATAGTGGAGACAATGACTGTTTCATTATAACATAGTGGAGACAATGACTGTTTCATTATAACATAGTGGAGACAATGACTGTTTCATTATAACATAGTGGAGACAATGACTGTTTCATTATAACATAGTGGAGACAATGACTGTTTCATTATAACATAGTGGAGACAATGACTGTTTCATTATAACATAGTGGAGACAATGACTGTTTCATTATAACATAGTGGAGACAATGACTGTTTCATTATAACATAGTGGAGACAATGACTGTTTCATTATAACATAGTGGAGACAATGACTGTTTCATTATAACATAGTGGAGACAATGACTGTTTCATTATAACATAGTGGAGACAATGACTGTTTCATTATAACATAGTGGAGACAATGACTGTTTCATTATAACATAGTGGAGACAATGACTGTTTCATTATAACATAGTGGAGACAATGACTGTTTCATTATAACATAGTGGAGACAATGACTGTTTCATTATAACATAGTGGAGACAATGACTGTTTCATTATAACATAGTGGAGACAATGACTGTTTCATTATAACATAGTGGAGACAATGACTGTTTCATTATAACATAGTGGAGACAATGACTGTTTCATTATAACATAGTGGAGACAATGACTGTTTCATTATAACATAGTGGAGACAATGACTGTTTCATTATAACATAGTGGAGACAATGACTGTTTCATTATAACATAGTGGAGACAATGACTGTTTCATTATAACATAGTGGAGACAATGACTGTTTCATTATAACATAGTGGAGACAATGACTGTTTCATTATAACATAGTGGAGACAATGACTGTTTCATTATAACATAGTGGAGACAATGACTGTTTCATTATAACATAGTGGAGACAATGACTGTTTCATTATAACATAGTGGAGACTGTTTCATTATAACATATGACTGACTTTTCATTATAACATAGTGGAGACAATGACTGTTTTCATTATAACATAGTGGAGACAATGACTGTTTCATTATAACATAGTGGAGTCAATGACTGTTTCATTATCACATAGTGGAGACAATGACTGTTTCATTATAACATAGTGGAGACAATGACTGTTTCATTATCACATAGTGGAGACAATGACTGTTTCATTATAACATAGTGGAGACAATGACTGTTTCATTATCACATAGTGGAGACAATGACTGTTTCATTATAACATAGTGGAGACAATGACTGTTTCATTATAACATAGTGGAGACAATGACTGTTTCATTATAACATAGTGGAGACAATGACTGTTTCATTATAACATAGTGGAGACAATGACTGTTTCATTATAACATAGTGGAGACAATGGCTGTTTCATTATCACATAGTGGAGACAATGACTGTTTCATTATAACATAGTGGAGACAATGACTGTTTCATTATAACATAGTGGAGACAATGACGGTTTCATTATAACATAGTGGAGTCAATGACTGTTTCATTATCACATAGTGGAGACAATGACTGTTTCATTATAACATAGTGGAGACAATGGCTGTTTCATTATCACATAGTGGAGACAATGACTGTTTCATTATAACATAGTGGAGACAATGACTGTTTCATTATAACATAGTGGAGACAATGACTGTTTCATTATAACATAGTGGAGACAATGACGGTTTCATTATAACATAGTGGAGACAATGACTGTTTCATTATAACATAGTGGAGACAATGACTGTTTCATTATCACATAGTGGAGACAATGACTGTTTCATTATAACATAGTGGAGACAATGACTGTTTCATTATAACATAGTGGAGACAGTGACTGTTTCATTATAACATAGTGGAGACAATGACTGTTTCATTATCACATAGTGGAGACAATGACTGTTTCATTATAACATAGTGGAGACAATGACTGTTTCATTATAACATAGTGGAGACAATGACTGTTTCATTATCACATAGTGGAGACAATGACTGTTTCATTATAACATAGTGGAGACAATGACTGTTTCATTATAACATAGTGGAGACAATGACTGTTTCATTATCACATAGTGGAGACAATGACTGTTTCATTATCACATAGTGGAGACAATGACTGTTTCATTATCACATAGTGGAGACAATGACTGTTTCATTATAACATAGTGGAGACAATGACTGTTTCATTATAACATAGTGGAGACAATGACTGTTTCATTATAACATAGTGGAGATAATGACTGTTTCATTATAACATAGTGGAGACAATGACTGTTTCATTATCACATAGTGGAGACAATGACTGTTTCATTATCACATAGTGGAGACAATGACTGTTTCATTATAACATAGTGGAGACAATGACTGTTTCATTATAACATAGTGGACTTTCGAGACGGATAAGAACAATAGGAACAATTGTCAACGAAGAAAACTCCTTGAGTAGGTGCGTCCAAACTATGGACTGGTACTGTGTATATATATTACAAAACAATACCTGATGATCCGTGACAGGTTCTGAATGGTCTCTCTGAACATCTCTCGACTCGCTGAGGGGTCAGACATGGTGGACGGCCTCATGTTCTCCTGCTGGACCTTGAGGAGCACAGATTCCTTCCCTGCTACCTTGAGGAGCCTCCTGATGATGTGCTGGTAGTCTCCCCTCAGCCAGCTGTTCTCCCTCGTCTTCTCATTCAGCACCGCCAGGGCCTACAGTAAATCAAGTCAAGTCAAAATATATATGGGGTTGTAAAATTACAATAACTTTAACAAAATTCCTGGTTGGAAGATTCCTGGAATCCAGAGGGGATAGACAGGAAATCCTTCAACTTGGATTTCTGGAAAATCTAGACATTTTAGGAAAATTACCCAGGATTTTGCAACTGTAATAAATTGAATAAAGTTGATAGTGATTTTGACCTGCTCTCTTTCCACGGCATTGGCCCGCAGCTGCTGCTGGAGGAACATCACGTCTTGGCTGTGGCCTCGTCCCCCAGGGAGACGTGGGAGTGCAGCGCCTGGATCTCTACGTCTTTCTGCTAGACCATCTGGCTGAGCTTCCCCATCTCCTCTCTGGAGACCACCAGCTGGTCCAGCTGTCTGGTGAGGTTCTGGTTCTTCTGATTCAGCTGGCTGATCTCCGTCTCCTTCTCCTTAATGCCCTTCAAATTGAGATCAGATAATGCCAGGAGGCTCCCGAGCTGCTGCTGAGTACAACACCATTTCAGGAAATACCTTCACTAGTCTCTCTACTTCCATCTTGGACAGGTCGTGTTTCTCGTTGCCGTTCTCCCTGTTATTCAGGGACGACTTGGTCTTGTCTTCCCGTTGGAGAATGACCACTTCCTGTTCCTGGGTTTATCGGGTAGGGCCGAGGTGATCTACTACTTCCTGCTGCAGGCGCCCAATCTCCTCGTCCTTGGCGTGGATCAGCCTATCGTAGTTCTCTCTACTCTGCTCGTGGCGTTGGTGGGCCTGCTCCAACTCATTCTGCTGCGCCAGGAGAGACTGCTGGGAGGAGAGGAGGTACCCTCGCTGCTCCTCTATGGTCCTCTATGGTCCTCTATGGTCCTCTATGGTCCTCTATGCTCCTCTATGCTCCTCTATGCTCCTCTATGGTCCTCTATGCTCCTCTATGGTCCTCTATGCTCCTCTATGGTCCTCTATGCTCCTCTATGGTCCTCTATGGTCCTCTTTGGTCCTCTATGGTCCTCTATGCTCCTCTATGGTCCTCTATGCTCCTCTATGGTCCTCTATGGTCCTCTATGCTCCTCTATGCTCCTCTATGGTCCTCTATGGTCCTCTATGGTCCTCTATGGTCCTCTATGCTCCTCTATGGTCCTCTATGCTCCCTCTATGGTCCTCTTTGGCCCTCTATGGTCCTCTATGGTCCTCTATGGTCCTCTATGCTCCTCTATGGTCCTCTATGGTCCTCTTTGGTCCTCTATGCTCCTCTATGGTCCTCTATGCCCCTCTATGCTCCTCTTTGGTCCCCTATGCTCCTCTATGCTCCTCTGTGGTCCTCTATGGTCCTCTATGGTCTTCTATGCTCCTCTATGCTCCTCTATGGTCCTCTATGGTCCTCTATGGTCCTCTATGCTCCTCTATGCTCCTCTATGGTCCTCTATGCTCTTCTATGGTCCTCTATGCTCTCCTCTATGGTCCTCTATGGTCCTCTATGCTCCTCTATGGTCCTCTATGGTCCTCTATGGTCCTCTATGGTCCTCTATGGTCCTCTATGCTCCTCTATGGTCCTCTATGCTCCTCTATGGTCCTCTATGCTCCTCTATGCTCCTCTATGCTCCTCTATGGTCCTCTATGGTCCTCTATGGTCCTCTATGGTCCTCTATGCTCCTCTATGCTCCTCTATGGTCCTCTATGGTCCTCTATGCACCTCTATGGTCCTCTATGCTCCTCTATGCTCCTCTTTGGTCCTCTATGCTCCTCTATGCTCCTCTATGCTCCTCTATGGTCCTCTATGCTCCTCTATGGTCCTCTATGGTCCTCTATGGTCCTTTATGGTCCTCTATGCCCTCTATGGTCCTCTATGGTCCTCTATGCTCCTCTATGGTCCTCCTCCAGGCATCTCCTGAGGTCTTCAGCTGGGTGATGTCCGTCTCCAGTTCTGTGGTTCATGTTAATGTGCTCAATAAGGCTGTTCATTTAGCAGCAAATACAATGCATAGATATTTATTTAAAAAACAACAAGAGATATGACAGGATGTGTTACCGTTGATGATGTCCGGGTGCATGGCTCGGCCAGGCCAGGGGACTGGGGTCAACTCTGCTGGTCCTCAGACGCTCTATCTCCTCCTTATAGGATAGGATTTAATGTTAATATCCCAAGGGAAAAATTGTCTCCAACACACAGTACCACTGTATACAAAATAGACACTGTACACATACAGTACATCGCACGTTACCCACGTCATACATGTTGTGGATGTACCTTCAGGTGGCTGTTGTCTTCCTTCATGCCTTCCAGCTTCTTGTCCTTCTCCTCCAGCGCTCCTCTCAGGGTCTCAGCCTACTGGGTGGCTGCCTAGACACCGGCCTCCAGCTCCCTCTGGGTGGCGGCCATGTTGGCTCTCAGGGTCTCAGCCTCCTCTGTGGCTGCCTGGACCCCGGTCTCCAGCTCCCTCTGGGTGGCGGCCATGTTGGCTCTCAGGGTCTCAGCCTCCTCTCTGGCTGCCTGGACCCCGGCCTCCAGCTCCCTCTGGGTGGCGGCCATGTTGGCTCTCAGGGTCTCAGCCTCCTCGGTGGCTGCCTGGACCCCGGCCTCCAGCTCCCTCTGGGTGGCGGCCATGTTGGCTCTCAGGGTCTCAGCCTCCTCTGTGGCTGCCTGGACCCCGGTCTCCAGCTCCCTCTGGGTGGCGGCCATGTTGGCTCTCAGGGTCTCAGCCTCCTCTCTGGCTGCCTGGACCCCGGCCTCCAGCTCCCTCTGGGTGGCGGCCATGTTGGCTCTCAGGGTCTCAGCCTCCTGGGTGGCTGCCTGGACCCCGGCCTCCAGCTCCCTCTGGGTGGCGGCCATGTTGGCTCTCAGGGTCTCAGCCTCCTCTGTGGCTGCCTGGACCCTGGCCTCCAGCTCCCTCTGGGTGGCGGCCATGTTGGCTCTCAGGGTCTCATCCTCCTGGGTGGCTGCCTGGACCCCGGCCTCCAGCTCCCTCTGGGTGGCGGCCATGTTGGCTCTCAGGGTCTCAGCCTCCTCTCTGGCTGCCTGGACCCCGGCCTCCAGCTCCATCTGGGTGGCGGCCATGTTGGCTCTCAGGGTCTCATCCTCCTCTGTGGCTGCCTGGACCCCGGTCTCCAGCTCCCTCTGGGTGGCGGCCATGTTGGCTCTCAGGGTCTCATCCTCCTGGGTGGCTGCCTGGACCCCGGCCTCCAGCTCCCTCTGGGTGGCGGCCATGTTGGCTCTCAGGGTCTCAGCCTCCTGGGTGGCTGCCTGGACCCCGTCCTCCAGCTCCTGGGGTGGCGGCCATTTGGCACATCTCAGCCTCCTTGTGGCTGCCTGGACCCTGGCCTCCAGCTCCCTCTGGGTG
Source organism: Oncorhynchus masou masou (assembly GCF_036934945.1). Classification (NCBI taxonomy): domain Eukaryota; kingdom Metazoa; phylum Chordata; class Actinopteri; order Salmoniformes; family Salmonidae; genus Oncorhynchus; species Oncorhynchus masou. Next base: position 68,026 of record NW_027008505.1, on the reverse strand, counting down.
GCGGCCATGTAATTCTCAGGGTCTCATCCTCCTGGGTGGCTGCCTGGACCCACGAAACCCAATTTAAAAACGGCCAAATTGGCTCTCAGGATATCCTGGGTGGCCACCAGGCCTCCAGCTCCCTCTGGGTGGCGGCCATGTTGGCTCTAAGGATCCTCCTGGGTGGCTGCCTGTCCAGCTCCCTCTGGGTGGCGGCCATGTTGGCTCTCAGGGTATCATCCTCCTGGGTGGCTGCTGGACCCCGGCCTCCAGCTCCCTGTGGGTGGCGGCCATGTTGGCTCTGTCTCTGTGGCTTGGACCCTGGCCTCATCTGGGTTCCAGGGTCTCATCCTCCTGGGTGGCTGCCTGGACCACGATCCAGCTCCCTCTGGGTGGCGGCCATGTTGGCTTCTCCAGGGTCTCAGCCTCCTGGGTGGCATCTCCAGGCTCCCTTCATCTCTCAGGGTCTCATCCTCTGTTGGACCCCGGTCTCCAGCTCCCTCTGGGTTGTTGGCTCTCCAGGGTCTCAGCCTCCTCTGTGGCTGCCACCCCGGTTCCAGCTCCCTCTGGGTGGCGGCCATGTTGGCTCTCAGGGTCTCATCCTCCTGGTTCATCTCCAGGCCTCCAGCTCCCTCTGGGTGGCGGCCATGTCTCAGGGTCTTCCTCCTGGGTGGCTTCCTGGACCATCTCCAGGTTCTTCAGGGTCTCAGCTTCCTCTGTGGCTGCCTGGACCCCGGCCTCCAGCTCCATCTGGTTCCTCTGTGGCTGCCTGGACCCTGGCCTCTCCAGGTCTCATCCTCCTGGGTGGCTGCCTGGACCCTGGCCTCCAGCTCCCTCTGGGTGGCGGCCATGTTGGCTCTCATGCTCTCCGTGAAGGAGTCCTTCTCCTGGAGATTCACATTCAGAACATTTTAAAGTCCTCAATGAGGCAATTAATTTAGTAACAAACACAATTCACTTACCAACAAAAAAACAAATCCCAATTTAAAAACAACAAAATAGAAAAATATTTCAAAAGTGGGAAAGATAAAATAAGGATGTTAAATTCTGTCAATAGAGTTAGATACATGGATATAAAACAGTAGTGAATCTAACTCTATGGTCCTGTGAGTGACCTGGAGAGGTCAATCAGCATGGAGTGGGATAGCATCTCCTCGATGTCTCCTGTGTTCCTGGAGGCCATCTGTTCCACGTCTCTCCTCAGCTGGGAGATCTCCAGGTTCTTCTCCAGGTTCTTCTCCAGGTTCTTCTCCAGGTTCTTCTCCAGGTTCATCTCCAGGTTCATCTCCAGGTTCATCTCCAGGTTCTTCTCCAGGTTCATCTCCAGGTTCTTCTCCAGGTTCATCTCCAGGTTCTTCTCCAGGTTCATCTCCAGGTTCATCTCCAGGTTCTTCTCCAGGTTCATCTCCAGGTTCCTCTCCAGGTTCCTCTCTGGTTCCTCTCCAGGTTCAGCTCCTTCTCCAGGTTCTCTCCAGGTTCTTCTCCAGGTTCATCTCAGAGTTCTTCTCCAGGTTCATCTCCAGGTTCTTCTCCAGGTTCTTCTCCAGGTTCATCTCCAGGTTCTTCTCCAGGTTCTTCTCCCCTTCTTCTCCAGGTTCATCTCCTGGTTCAGCTCTTCATCTCCAGGTTCATCTCCAGGTTCTTCTCCAGGCCTCATCTCCAGGTTCATCTCCAGGTTCATCTCCAGGTTCATCTCCAGGTTCTTCTCCAGGTTCTTCTCCAGGTTCTTCTCCAGGTTCATCTCCAGGTTCTTCTCCAGGTTCATCTCCAGGTTCTTCTCCAGGTTCTCTCCAGGTTCATCTCCAGGTTCTTCTCCAGGTTCATCTCCAGGTTCATCTCCAGGTTCATCTCCAGGTTCCTCTCCAGGTTCCTCTCCGGTTCCTCTCCAGGTTCAGCTCCAGGTTCTTCTCCAGGTTCATCTCCAGGTTCTCTCCAGGTTCATCTCCAGGTTCTTCTCCAGGTTCATCTCCAGGTTCTTCTCCAGGTTCTTCTCCAGGTTCATCTCCAGGTTCTTCTCCAGGTTCTTCTCCAGGTTCTTCTCCAGGTTCATCTCCTGGTTCAGCTCCAGGTTCATCTCCAGGTTCATCTCCAGGTTCTTCTCCAGGTTCATCTCCAGGTTCTCTCCAGGTTCATCTCCAGGTTCTTCTCCAGGTTCATCTCCTGGTTCTTCTCCAGGTTCTTCTCCAGGTTCTTCTCCAGGTTCTTCTCCAGGTTCTTCTCCAGGTTCTTCTCCAGGTTCTTCTCCAGGTTCATCTCCTGGTTCAGCTTCACAAGTCCTCTCATGCGCCGTCTGAAAATAATCAAGCTATTAGTACAACACATTCCTTACCAAAAGAATAAACAATACAGTTCATTGTCAAAATGCTTCAAAAGTGAAAAGATAAAACAATAAATTTGAATGTAGATACATGAAGATAGTAAAACAGTAGTGAAACAACAGTGGACCTGTAGTGCCGAGGCGTCCATGGAGTGGGCAGCGGTCAGCTCCTCGATGGTCTGCCTGACCTGCTCCTGGAGGCCCCTCTCTGCCTGGGTCAGCTCCTCGATGGTCTGCTGGTACTGCCTGACTTGCTCCTGGAGGCCCCTCTCTGCCTGGGTCAGCTCCTCGATGGTCTGCTGGTACTGCCTGACTTGCTCCTGGAGGCCCCTCTCTGCCTGGGTCAGCTCCTCGATGGTCTGCTGGTACTGCCTGACTTGCTCCTGGAGGCCCCTCTCTGCCTGAATCAGCTCCCCTTCCAGCTGGCTCTTCTCCAGCCTCAGAGCTTTGATGTTGGACGGTTCTGCTGAGAGCATCCTGGACCTCCCTGACCTGCTCCTCTATCCTCCCCTGGGCCTGCTCAGCCTCTGTCTTCAGCCTCTGCTTCTCCATCTTCATCTCGTAGTCTTCTGACATCACCTTCTCCTGGGAGCTCCTCATCTCAGTCAGCTCTCTCCTGAGCTCCTCCAGCTCCTCTCCGGACCCCCGGATTCTCTCCCTCTCCCCCAGCCTCGCACAGCTCTGCCCGGGCAGCAGACAGCTGCTCCTCCCTCTCCTGTACGGTTCTCTGGAGCACCTGGTTCTCTTTGCCCGTCCAAGTTTCTCCCTCAACTCCTTGACGGTGGCCTCCAGCTGTTGCTTGCCCATGTGGAGGTGGTTCAGGGTGTAAGCACTCTGGTTCAGTCTCTCCTGCTGGGCCTGTAGTTCTTCCTGTAGCGCCACCCTCTGGTCGGTGGTGGTACTGAGCTCTGACTGCAACCTGAACACCTCAGACTCAGAGTCCTTCAGCTGAACAGAGAGCATCTCCTACACTGAGATCACATGGAGACACAAGAACAGAATAATAGCATCTCGATAACCATTTTATAGGTAGTCTTACTTTAATAAGTCTAAATTCTGTAAAAGGGGTTAAATCGTTAAAAACATGTGGTAATCCTTGATGGACTTTCTTTTCAACATGGTCTAAGACGCTGTGTATATCCCAATATCAACACATTCCTTCCTATACACAACCAATATATCCCAATAAACACATTCCTTCCTATACACGACCAATATATCCCAATAAACACATTCCTTCCTATACACGACCAATATATCCCAATAAACACATTCCTTCCTATACACGACCAATACATGAATATCAACACATTCCTTCCTATACACGACCACTACATTAATATCAACACATTCCTTCCTATACACAACCAATATATCCCAATAAACACATTCCTTCCTATACACGACCAATACATTAATATCAACACATTCCTTCCTATACACGACCACTACATTAATATCAATACATTCCTTCCTATACACAACCAATATATCCCAATAAACACATTCCTTCCTATACACGACCAATATATCCCAATAAACACATTCCTTCCTATACAACCAATATATCCCCATGAATATCAACACATTCCTTCCTATACACACGACCAATACATTAATATCAACACATTCCTTCCTATACACGACCAATATATCCCAATAAACACATTCCTTCCTATACACAACCAATACATTAATATCAACACATTCCTTCCTATACACGACCAATATATCCTAATATCAACACATTCCTTCCTATACACAACCAATATATCCCAATAAACACATTCCTTCCTATACAATATATCCCAATAAACACATTCCTTCCTATACACATATATCCCAATAAACACATTCCTTCCTATACATGACCAATACATCCCAATATCAACACATTCCTTCCTATACACAACCACTACATTAATATCAACACATTCCTTCCTATACATGACCAATACATTAATATCAACACATTCCTTCCTATACATGACCACTACATTAATATCAACACATTCCTTCCTATACACGACCAATATATCCCAATATCAACACATTCCTTCCTATACATGACCAATACATTAATATCAACACATTCCTTCCTATACATGACCAATATATCCCAATATCAACACATTCCTTCCTATACACAACCACTACATTAATATCAACACATTCCTTCCTATACACGACCAATACATTAATATCAACACATTCCTTCCTATACACGACCACTACATTAATATCAACACATTCCTTCCTATACACAACCACTACATTAATATCAACACATTCCTTCCTATACACAACCACTACATTAATATCAACACATTCCTTCCTATACACGACCAATTTATCAGTGCATGGTGCACTACTTCAGGCATTGGTTGTGATTGGCTGTTCCATATCCAGGAAGTGTTACATTGCTGTGTGTCGAAACTAATATAAATGTTTCGTAGACTTTTGTTTAATATCGTCAGACTAAAAGTGAGTGTCACAACCACAACCTGATCAACCTTTAAATATATTCTAGGGGATCATACATTTCCTATCTAGGTGACCATCCATTTCCTCTCTAGATGATCATCCATTTCCTCTCGAGGTGACCATCCATTTCCTCTGTAGGTGATCATCCATTTCCTCTCTAGGTGATCATCCATTTCCTCTCTAGGGGGATCATCCATTTCCTCTCGAGGTGACCATCCATTTCCTATCTAGATGATCATCCATTTCCTCTCGAGGTGACCATCCATTTCCTCTCTAGGTGATCATCCATTTCCTCTCTAGGGGGATCATCCATTTCCTCTCGAGGTGACCATCCATTTCCTATCTAGATGATCATCCATTTCCTCTCTAGGTGATCATCCATTTCCTCTCGGGTGACCATCCATTTCTCTCTAGGTGACCATCCATATCCTCTCTCCAGGTGACCATCCATTTCCTCTCTAGGTGACCATCCATTTCCTCTCTGGTGATCATCCATTTCCTCCCATTTCCTCTCTAGGGGGATCATCCATTTCCTCTCTAGGTGACCATCCATTTCCTCTCTAGGTGACCATCCATTTCCTCTCTAGGTGATCATCCATTTTCTATCTAGGTCATCCTCCATTTCCTCTCTAGGGGGATTCATCCATTTCCCCTCTAGGGGATTCATCCATTTCCTCTCTAGGGGGATCATCCATTTCCTCTCTATTTTGAAATGTTCTGAACCCAATAGTGGTTGGGACTACTACTGCTGTAAAACGGGCATTATAAATAGATTTGATTGGTTGATTAAAACACAGTGCGGTCTGCACCAGTTCTAACCAGACCTGTGTAGCTTCCGTGTTCTGTCGGTCCAGGTCTTCCAGCGTGATGACGAGTGTGTCTCGTTCCTCCTGGTTGTCTTTCAGGGCCTGCTCTCTCTTCTCCAGCTCAGCCCTCAGCTCTGCTATCTGCTCTGCGGCGGCTGGGAGATGGAGGTCTGACTCCACTCTGTCCTCGGCACACGCAAGTCTCTCCAGTAGATTCATCTGGGGGAAAAAAATATTTAAAAAATGTAAAAATCTAAATCGGAACACACAATCATTATCCATGGCCTCGGGAAGAGTTTCTGATGCATGAGCAACAGCTAATGGGATCCTAATCAACTAAACTAACTAAATAATCACCTTTTGAATAATCAACTGATCCATCTGACACTCTCATCAACAACAGAAGGACATTATAGTTTAAGACATCTAGATTCTCAAAGTCACAATGTTAAGTCAACACAGTTTATTTAATGTATCCTGAACTAAAATATAAATGCAATATGTAAAGTGTTGTTCTCATGTTTCATGAGTTGAAATAAAATATGAAAATATAAAATGTTCCATTCACACAAAAAGCTTATTTCTCTAAAATGTTGTTCTTATCCTTGTTAGTGAGCATTTCTCCATTTCAGGTGTGGCATATCAAGAAGCTGATTAAACCGCATGATCGTTACATAGGTGCACCTTGTGCTGGGGACAATAGAAGGCCACTGTAAAATGTGCAGTTTTATCACACGACACAATGCCACAGATGTCTCAAATTTTGAGGGAGCGTGCAATTGGCATGCTGACTGCAGGAATGTCTACCAGAGCTGTTGCCAGAGAACCACGCCAGCCCAGGACCTCCACATCCGGCTTCTTCACCTGTGGGATAATCTGAGACCAGCCACCCGGACGGACAGCTGATGGAACTTTGGAGTATTTATCCAGATTATCCTCTGCAGATTATCCTCTGCTGCCTCCTCCAGCCTGGATGTGAGCTCCTTCAGTCTCTCCTCTGCGGCCTCCTGCAGGGAGGTGCTGTGGAGGGATAAGGCCTTAGTTGAGGAGTCCTGAGTAACCATGGCCAGACTGTTACCTGGAAGGGTTAGAATACAGTGAGGAACATGTTAGGGGAACGTGAGAGACATTAACCTGAGGTAAGGATGGACATGTTAGGGGAACGTGAGAGACAGTAACCTGAGGTAAGGATGGATAATGACAATGTGAGAGACAATAACCTGAGGTAAGGATTTATAATATAATGGGATAATGTGTACCCTGAGGTAAGGATGGATAATGTAAGGGGAATGTGAGAGACAGTAACCTGAGGTAAGGATGGACATGTTAGAATGGATAATGTAAGGATGGATAATGTGAGGGGAATGAGAGACAGTAACCTGAGGTAAGGATGGACATGTTAGGGGAATGTAAGACAGTAACCTGGATGGATAATGTAAATGTGAGAGACAGTAATAAGGATGGATAATGTGAGGGGAATGTGAGTAACCTGAGGTAAGGATGGACATGTTAGGGGAATGTGAGAGACAGTAACCTGAGGTAAGGATGGATAATGTAAGGGGAATGTGTGTATCTAGAATGGTCCACCACCCAAAGAACACCTAGCCAACTTGACACACAATTGTGGGAAGCATTGGAGTCAACATGGGCCAGCATCCCTGTGGAACGCTTTCGAGACCTTGTAGAGTCCATGACATCCCTGTGGAACGCTTTCGACACCTGTAGAGTCATTCTGAGGGGTCATTCTGGGGGAAAATGGGGGACGTCCAACTCAATATGAGGATGGTGTTCTTAATGTTTTGTGCACTCAGTGTATTTAGCTATACCAGTGCATTTAACTGAATACAATCCAACCGTTAAAGACGCACAGTGTGGCTGTTGACCCCTACGGTCTAAAGTAGTGCACTAGTCCCTATGGGTCCTGGTCTAAAGTAGTGCACGAGTCCCTATGGGTCCTGGTCTAAAGTAGTACACGAGTCCCTATGGGTCCTGGTCTAAAGTAGTGCACTAGTCCCTATGGGTCCTGGTCTAAAGTAGTGGTCTCTATGGTCTAAAGTAGTACACGAGTCCCTATGGGTCCTGGTCTAAAGTAGTGCACTAGTCCCTATGGGTCCTGGTCTAAAGTAGTACACAAGTCCCTATGGGTCCTGGTCTAAAGTAGTGCACTAGTCTCTATGGGTCCTGGTCTAAAGTAGTGCACTAGTCTCTATGGGTCCTGGTCTAAAGTAGTGCACTAGTCTCTATGGGCCCTGGTCTAAAGTAGTGCACTAGTCACTATGGGCCCTGGTCTAAAGTCCACTAGTCCTTATGGGCCCTGGTCTAAAGTAGTGCACTAGTCCTATGGGCTCTGGTCTAAAGTAGGGTCTCTGGGTCTAAAGTAGTGCACTAGTCTCTATGGGCCCTGGTCTAAAGTAGTGCTCTGGTCTAAAGTAGTGCACTAGTCTCTACGGGTCCTGGTCTAAACCTCCATCTCCTTACCTCCAGTCTGTTTCTGTCCCTCCAGCTCCTCTCCTCCTCCCCTCCAGTCTGTTTCTGTCCCTCCAGCTCCTCTCCTCCTCTCCTCCAGTCTGTTTCTGTTCCTCCAGCTCCTCTCCTCCAGTCTGTTTCTGTTCCTCCAGCTCCTCTCCTCCTCCCCTCCAGTCTGTTTCTGTTCCTCCAGCTCCTCTCCTCCTTCCCCTCCAGTCTGTTTCTGTTCCTCCAGCTCCTCTCCTCCTCCCCTCCAGTCTGTTTCTGTTCCTCCAGCTCCTCCCCTCCAGTCGGTTTCTGTTCCTCCAGCTCCTCTCCTCCTCCCCCTCCAGTCTGTTTCTGTTCCTCCAGCTCCTCTCCTCCTCCCTCCAGTCCTGTTCCTCCAGTCTGTCTGTTTCTGTTCCTCCAGCTCCTCTCCTCCTCCCCTCCAGTCTGTTTCTGTCCCTCCAGCTCCTCTCCTCCTCCCCTCCAGTCTGTTTCTGTTCCTCCAGCTCCTCTCCTCCTCCCCTCCAGTCTGTTTCTGTCCCTCCAGCTCCTCCTCCTCTCCTCCAGTCTGTTTCTGTTCCTCCAGCTCCTCTCCTCCTCCCCTCCAGTCTGTTTCTGTCCCTCCTCCTCTCCTCCTCCCCTCCAGTCTCCCCTCTCCTCCCTCCTCCCCTCCAGTCTGTTTCTGTTCCTCCAGCTCCTCTCCTCCTCCCCTCCAGTCTGTTTCTGTCCCTCCAGCTCCTCTCCTCCTCTCCTCCAGTCTGTTTCTGTTCCTCCAGCTCCTCTCCTCCTCCCCTCCAGTCTGTTTCTGTCCCTCCAGCTCCTCTCCTCCTCCCCTCCAGTCTGTTTCTGTTCCTCCAGCTCCTCTCCTCCTCCCCTCCAGTCTGTTTCTGTTCCTCCAGTCCTCCCCTCCAGTCTGTTTCTGTTCCTCCAGCTCCTCTCCTCCTCCACTCCAGTCTGTTCCTCCAGCTCATCTCCTCCACAAGTCTGTTTCTGTCCCTCCAGCTCCTCTCCTCCTCTCCTCCAGTCTGTTTCTGTTCCTCCAGCTCCTCTCCTCCAGTCTGTTTCTGTTCCTCCAGCTCCTCTCCTCCTCCCCTCCAGTCTGTTTCTGTCCCTCCAGCTCCTCTCCTCCTCCCCTCCAGTCTGTTTCTGTTCCTCCAGCTCCTCCTCCTCCTCCTCCAGTCTGTTTCTGTTCCTCCAGCTCCTCTCCTCCTCCACTCCAGTCTGTTCCTCCAGCTCCTCTCTCCTCCCCTCCAGTCTGTTTCTGTTCCTCCAGCTCCACTCCAGCTGTTCCTCCAGCTCCTCTCCTCCTCCCCTCCAGTCTGTTTCTGTTCCTCCAGCTCCTCTCCTCCTCTCCTCCAGTCTGTTGCTGTCCCTCCAGCTCTCTCCTCCTCTCCTCCAGTCTGTTTCTGTTCCTCCAGCTCCTCTCCTCCTCCCTCCAGTCTGTTTCTGTTCCTCCAGCTCCTCTCCTCCTCCCCTCCAGTCTGTTTCTGTCCCTCCAGCTCCTCTCCTCCTCCCCTCCAGTCTGTTTCTGTCCCTCCAGCTCCTCTCCTCCTCTCCTCCAGTCTGTTTCTGTCCCTCCAGCTCCTCTCCTCCTCCCCTCCAGTCTGTTTCTGTTCCTCCAGCTCCTCTCCTCCTCTCCTCCAGTCTGTTTCTGTTCCTCCAGCTCCTCTCCTCCTCTCCTCCAGTCTGTTTCTGTTCCTCCAGCTCCTCTCCTCCTCCCCTCCAGTCTGTTTCTGTTCCTCCAGCTCCTCTCCTCCTCCCTCCAGTCTGTTTCTGTTCCTCCAGCTCCTCTCCTCCAACCTGCTGTTCCTCCAGCTCCTCTCTCCTCTCCTCCAGTCTGTTTCTGTCCCTCCAGCTCCTCCTCCCCTCCAGTCTGTTTCTGTCCCTCCAGCTCCTCCCTCTCCCCTCCAGTCAGTTGTTCCTCCAGCTCCTCCTCCTCCCCTCCAGTCTGTTTCTGTCCCTCCAGCTCCTCTCCTCCTCCCCTCCAGTCTGTTTCTGTTCCTCCAGCTCCTCTCCTCCTCCCCTCCAGTCAGTTTCTGTTCCTCCAGCTCCTCTCCTCCTCTCCTCCAGTCTGTTTCTCTGTCCCTCCTCCCCCTCCAGCTCCTCCAGCTCCTCTCTCCTTCCCCTCCAGTCTGTTTCTGTCCCTCCAGCTCCTCTCCTCCTCCCCTCCAGTCTGTTTCTGTCCCTCCAGCTCCTCTACTCCTCCCCTCCAGTCTGTTTCTGTTCCTCCAGCTCCTCTCCTCCTCCCCTCCAGTCTGTTTCTGTTCCTCCAGCTCCTCTCCTCCTCCCCTCCAGTCTGTTTCTGTCCCTCCAGCTCCTCAGCTCCTCTCCTCCTCTCCTCCAGGCTGTTTCTGTCCTGCGGCACGAGCATGCTTTTGCGGCACAGTCGATAGCGCGCCAGACCTCGGGCTAGAAGGTCGAGGTTACAATACAGTTAGCAAAGCAAAGTCACGTGCGATTTATATCACTTATTCAGCGATGGCTGGTTCAGTGCTTAAATGAGCGCATCATTATTAGACCTGCTCCCTGCCTATTTCATTACAGTATGTTGGATGGAATGATGTTGTTACGCAGTGATACAATGTCTACTTGTGGTTTCTGTCAATGAATGAGTTAAATGCTTGTTGACATATGACATCAGCAACAGGAGTCTTGCTGCTCGAAGTGGATCTCTGAATATCACCACACTAGAAGCGGCTCAGTGTTAAGTCACTTATAAGCGCTGTCACAACTCTTTGATCATTATTACTGTAACGACATCTGGGTTTTTAAGCGCGGAAAGGCACGAGCATGTTTTTGCGGCACAGTCGATAGCGCGCCAGACCTCGGGCTCCAAGGTCGAGGGTTCGAGACCTGCTCCTTGCCTGTTTCATTACATTACTTTTGGCTAGTCTTTGCTATATTCACCCCAAACAAAATTTTAAAAAAGTACAACTCTAATCGAAACGTCTTTTATTCAGCACTAGACACACAATAAATACATCATAGAAAGTAATGCTATTCGCGTCTGGGAATATGTAAGACGAATGGGTTGCATTTGTTCCATTGCTTGTTGTTTTGGGTTGGTGCCGATGACCCATCTGATAAAAATTCTCTCTTAAAAGAAAACTATCTGGATCTGGAAAAGTCTAGTCCAGTTATAGAGCAACCGGTGATGTAGATAATTGGTTTAACAGTTACATAGTTTGTAGTGATTACTTTATTACTGACTTGAGTGTCATGCTGCTGAGTGCTGGCTGGCTAATGTTTCTTCTGACATATTTTTTAACTCACCTTCAACTTCTTCCAGCAGCATATATTTTGTGAAGGTGGATATTTGTCCGGTGAATGAGGACAGGCTTCCCCGACCTGGCCTAGAGACTGGCCCAAGCCAGAGCCCAGTCCACCCAGCCACGATGACATTTTAAGAGAATATCTAGATAGACAGCTCGTTCATATGTTAACATTAAGTCATTTCACTGCGGTCAGACTGGTCATCTTGACTGTGGTTTTACGAAAGCCGAGAGACAAGCTAGATAACCGCTGAACCGCAAAAAAACATTAACGAAGCGATTGTCTGGTATATCGGTCGTCTTTATCCTATATGATTCCACCGGTTCAGACCACTGAGTGAGGCTGCCATCTCAGCTTGGTGCTGAGCTGTCACATAGATGGACGTGGCCAGCCCAGCCGCACCATGGAATCACGGGATGTGGGGAGGAACAACATACCAGGGCTGTATTCAAGAAAGCAATACTTTCCACACTGTTATAAAATACTTTAAATGGGAATTATAATGCGCTTTTCTCCATAATGTGGATTTCATATCACATATATAGTTTTCAGTCAAAAGTCAACACCCACAATAAATTCCTATGACATGTTTTGTATAGTGTATAATGTGAAATGGACAACATTTTTTACAAATGTTTATTGACAGGGAGTCTTATAGTACACCAGACGTTGGCATTCAAAGAAAGGTGCACTATACACACACACACACACACACCTGTTTCATTGGGAATTAAGAATCTCCCAACTTAGATGTGGGTCAGTATCTTTTATTTAGAAGAAGCAGGAGTCCAAGGGGAGGGCAGGTACAGCAGGCAAGGTGGTGGGTTTTCTCTGACATAATCAGCAGGAAGGGTCAGGTAGGTTATGGAGTGGGCCAGACCAGTGCTAACAGGGGTTCCTCTCTAGGTGTTCAACAGCATCTAGTCGGTGTTCAGCAGCATCTAGTCGGTGTTCAACAGCATCTAGTAGGTAGGTGTTCAGCAGCATCTAGTCGGTGTTCAACAGCATCTAGTCGGTGTTCAACAGCATCTAGTCAACAGCATCTAGTCGGTGTGCAACAGCATCAGCAGCATCTAGTCGGTGTTCAACAGCATCTAGTCGGTGTTCAGCAGCATCTAGTCGGTGTTCAGCAGCATCTAGTCGGTGTTCAACAGCATCTAGTCGGTGTTCAGCAGCATCTAGTCGGTGTTCAACAGCATCTAGTCGGTGTTCAACAACATCTGCAGCATCTGGTCTGGTCGGTGTTCAGCATCTGGTCGGTGTTCAACAGCATCTAGTCGGTGTTCAGCAGCATCTACAGTCTGGTGTTCCACAGCATCTGGTCGGTGTTCAGCAGCATCTGGTCGGTGTTCAGCAGCATCTGGTCGGTGTTCAACAGCATCTGGTCGGTGTTCAACAGCATCTGGTCGGTTCAACAGCATCTCAACAGCATCTGGTCGGTGTTCCACAGCATCTGGTCGGTGTTCCACAGCATCTGGTGGTGTTCAACAGCATCTAGTCGGTGTTCAACAGTTCGGTGTTCCACAGCATCTGGTCGGTGTTCAATCTAGTCAACAGCATCTGGTCATTCTCGGTGTTCAACAGCATCTGGTCGGTGTTCAACAGCATCTGGTCGGTGTTCAGCAGCATCTGGTCGGTGTTCCACAGCATCTAATCTAGTCCAGCATCTAACCCTAATATAACCAGGAGGTGAGGCCTCATTTTACACAGTAAATTCATCAGGCTTAAGCCATGTTTCAGTCAGGCCAATCACATCAAGATTATGATCAGTTTAGATCAGATTAGTTCATTGACTATAACTGCTGTTACTGTAATTTAATTATGCCAATGTGTTTTCATTAATTGAAAACCCTTAATTAAATCTATTTTATGAGAATTTGTAAGATTCTTGTTTGCATAAAATAGACGGAGACCAGCCATTTTGTGCTCTGAAGAAAGCTTCCAGAAAATTGGAACGGAAACGGCGCCACACCAAACTGGAAGTCTACCGACTAGCTTGGAAAGACAGTACTGAAGAGCCCTTACTGCTGCTCGATCATCCTATTTTTTTTTTCAACTTAATTGAGGAGAATAAGAACAATCCCACAAGAGGATGGCTTTCACTTCAGCATGAACTTCTTTGACAAAAAGATCATGATCATTAGAAAGCAAATTACGGACTCCTCTTTAAATCTGCCTATTCCTTCAAAGCTCAGTTGTCCTGAGTCTGCACAACTCTGCCAGGACCTAGGATTAAGGGAGACACTCAAGTTTTTTAATACTATATCTCTTGACACATTGATGAAAATAATCATGGCCTCTAAACCTTCAAGCTGCATACTGGACCCTATTCCAACTAAACTACTGATAGAGCAGCTCTATGTTGAACATAATAAACGGCTCTCTATCCACCGGATGTGTACCAAACTCACTAAAAGTGGCAGTAATAAAGCCTCTCTTGAAAAAGCCAAACCCAGAAAATATTTTCAAAAGCGAAGAATCGGCCCATATCGAATCTCCCATTCCTCTCAAAAATGTTTGAAAAAGCTGTTGCACAGCAACTCAGTGCCTTCCTGAAGACAAACAATGTATATGAAATGCATCAGTTTGGTTTTAGACCCCATCATAGCACTGAGACTGCACTTGTGAAGGTGGTAAATGACCTTTAATGGCGTCAGATCGAGGCTCTGCATCTGTCCTCGTGCTCCTAGACCTTAGTGCTGCTTTTGATACCATCGATCACCACATTCTTTTGGAGAGATTGGAAACCCAAATTGGTTATCTTATCTGTCGGAAAGATAGCAGTTTGTCTCTGTGGATGGTTTGTCTTCTGACAAATCAACTGTAAATGTCGGTGTCCCTCCAGGTTCCATTTTGGGACCACTATTGTTTTCACTATATATTTTACCTCTTGGTGATGTCATTCGAAAACATAATGTTAACCTTCACTGCTATGCGGATGACACACAGCTGTACATTTCAATAAAACGTGGTGAAGCCCCAACATTGCCCTCCCTGGAAGCCTGTGTTTCAGACATAAGGAAGTGGATGGAGGCAAATGTTTTACCTTTAAACTCGGACAAAACATAGAACAAACATCTATGTCCCAAGAAACAAAGAGATCTTCTGTTGGATCTGACAATTAATCTTGATGGTTGTACAGTCGTCTCAAATAAAACTGTGAAGGACCTCGGCGTTACTCTGGACACTGAGCTCTCTTTTGACGAACATATCAAGACTGCTTCAAGGACAGCTTTTTTCCATCTACGTAACATTGCAAAAATCTGAAACTTTGTCAAAAAATGATGCAGAAAAATGAATCCATGCTTGTGTCTCTTCTAAATTAGACTACTGCAATGCGCAACTTTCTGGCTACCCGGATAAAGCACTGAATATAAATTTCAGTTAGTGCTAAATACGGCTGCTAGAATCCTGACTAGAACCAAAATATTTGATCATATTACTCCAGTGCTAGCCTCCCTACACTGGCTTCCTGTCAAGGCTAGGGCTGATTTCAAGGTTTACTGCAAACCTACAAAGCATTACATGGGCTTGCTCCTCCTACTTATCTTTTCGATTTGGTCCTGCCGTACATACCTACACGTGCGCTACGGTCACAAGACGCAGGCCTCCTTACTGTCCCTAGAATTTCTAAGCAAACAGCTGAAAGCAGGGCTTTCTCCTATAGAGCTCCATTTTCATGGAATGGTCTGCCTACCCATGTGAGACGCAAACTCGGTCTCAACCTTTAAGTCTTTAAGACTATTTATTCAGTAGGTCCTATGATTGAGTTTGTGCCCCCTCGGGTTCGTGCCGTGGGGAGGTCTTCGTGGGCTATACTCTGCCTTGTGTCAGGGTAGTAGGTTGGTGGTTGAAGATATCCCTCTAGTGGTGTGGGGGCTGTGCCTTGGCAAAGTGGTTGGGGTTATATCCTGCCTGTTTGACCCTGTCCGGGCTGGGGAACGGCACCGCAGTATCATCTGATCAGATGGGCCTGCTCGCCTCCCTACCACTGAGTGTCTCCCCAGTCAAAACTGTTCCCTCCTGTCTCAACCTCCAGTATTTATGCTGGGCAGTAGTTTCCAGTATTTATGTGCAGTAGTTTATGTGTCGCAGGGCTAGGGTCAGTTTGTTATATCTGGAGTATTTCTCCTGTCTTATCCGGTGGCCTGTGTGAATTTAAGTATGCTCTCTCTAATTCTCTCGGAGGACCTGAGCCCTAGGACCATGCCTCAGGACTACCTGGCCTGATGATTCCTTGCTGTCCCCAGTCCACCTGGTCGTGCTGCTGCTCCAGTTTCAACTGTTCTGCCTGGTACCTTGTCACTGGACGTGTTCACGGGTCCTTGTCCAGGACCTGCTGTTTTGGACTCCCTCTACCACACCTGCTGTCTCTAAATCTGAATGATGGGCTATGAAAAGCCAACTGACATTTTTTCTTGAGGTGCTGACCTGTTGTACCCTCGACAACCACTGTGATTATTATTATCATCATCATCATCATCATCATCTGACCGTGGTACGCCACACAGCTCCTCAGACCCGGCCTTGGTCAGCATTCCCAGCAACTGATGCCAACCGCTTCATGGGATCGAACCCCCCCCACACACAAAAAAGAAGCTAACTAGCTAGTAGTCAATCTTTCCAATAGACTCAACATTTTCCAAAACAACAAACTTCGCCCCAAACAACAAACCGAGTGCCGCCATTTTCCTCAACAGGGTAGCTATTTGTTGAACTTTGGTCAGTTGATTAACTTGAAAGATCTTAAAATTTTCACTATTGGAACCCTGTTACAAATAAGGGAATAGGGAAGATTTAGAGAGACACACTCATTCACTCGTTGGGATAGTTCATTGGGGAGCGAGACAAAACAGAAACCAAACGGTACGAAACCCCTCTTTTATTCTGCCTCACTCCAAACTGTATCATATACATATGGCATGCCACATCAATACAGGAACTGACTAAGTACACAATCGATAACACTGAGAATCTGCTCTGAAAATGGGAGGCAACAAAAAGCAACAGAAAAAAACTAGAGATTAAAAGAAAAGATCCATGTAAATAGATTAATCTGTTTCTTTTTGTAGACTTGGGTGACAGTCTTAAGAGGCTAAAAAGGGGTGAAGTTTCCCCCTAGCTACAGATCTAGAATCAGTTTCTCCAAACCTCAACCGTTAGCGGTTGACCAATCCAGTCTGTTGTTGATGGGGAAAAACCAGATTCAGTATTTCAACAAATCTAAGTCTTACAAGACAATGTCCTTTCACAAGCAATGTGCCCCGGACACCAAAAGGAGTGAACTTCAGATCCGTATGAGGGAGAACCAACGTAAGATTTATTTATAAAAAAAATTTAAAAACGTAGAAATAACCAGAAAAAAAGAAAAAAACAATTCAAAAGTACGACCTTGCACATAAAAATTAAAAGGTGGACAACTTTCTTCAAAGAGAGAAAAGTAGCCTTCTCTTAATATTTCCTACCAGTTTTAAAATGGAGAGTCTCTAGTGTACACACACTGTCCCCTCTCACACACACTTACCTCACACACCTCACACACACTTACCTCACACACACACACGTACCTCACACCCACACACACACACTTACCTCACACCCACACACACACACTTACCTCACACCCACACACACACACTTACCTCACACCCACACACACACACCTCACACCCACCTCACACCCACACACACTTACCTCACCCCCACACACACTTACCTCACACCCACACACACAGGTAGAATGGCCAACCAACACATGCAGGTGGTTCTGACTGACTGAGGAGTTAGGCTATTAGATCATTAGACCAAGCCCCCTCTTTCTGTAGTTCATTAGACCAAGCCCTTCCTCTTCCTGTAGTTCTTTAGATCAAGCCCCTCCTCTTCTTGTAGTCCTCCAGGTTGAGAGACCTACGTGGAGCACCGTCCTTCACTGCCAGTGTGTTGGCGCTCACTGACAGAGACTTGGCTTCTGAAACACACCAGAGGAACAGCATTACTAGGACACATCCTGTTACAGCTCAGGGTGAAGTTGTCCTTTAGACGCTGACCTTGAATCAGTGCAGCTCCCCCTCCCCCCCCTCACTATGGTTAACGTTGGGATTATGGGAGCTGATCCCAGATCTGTACCTCGGGAAAACGTCACGATGGAGGGGCATACTAAAACGCAGGATCAAGACAGCTAACCGGCCTAAATATTCTGAAATAGCTTGAGATTTTTTAGAAAAGCTTGAAATTGGCATTGGCCTAATGGACTCAAACAAACTTTCTTATTAAAAAAAAAAATGAAAGAAAAAACTACAAAATCTGTTAATTCTTATTTATCGAAGTTAGCTGGCTAACTAATGATGATAATCTTTCCATTTCAAGACGATTCGATAAATATCTTTATACATGGGGCTCCGATACAATACAGGAACCACACGTTTAGTTTCAATAGATTAGATAAATATCTTTATACCAGTTGTAGTCGGAAGTTTTACATACAGCCGTGGCCAAAAGTTTTGAGAATGGAAATGAATATTTGTGTCAAAGTTTGCTGCTTCAGTTGTCTTTAGATTATTTTTTGTCAGATGTTACCATGGATACTGAAGTATAATTACAAGCATAATTGCAATGATTCCAAGCACCACCCTCCTTTTGAAGCTTCCAGTCTGTTATTCAAACTCAATCAGCATGACAGATTGATCCTCCAGCCTTGCCAACACTCACACCTGTGTTAACGAGTGAATCACTGACATGATGTCAGCTGGTCCTTTTGTGGCAGGGCTGAAATGCAGTGGAAATGTTTTTTTGGGGGGATTCAGTTCATTTCCATGGCAAAGAGGGACTTTGCAATTCATTGCGATTCATCTGATCACTCTTCATAACATCCCGGCAAATTGCCATCAAACAAACTGAGGCAGCAGACTTTGTGAAAAACTTTGGCAACGTCTGTACACCTTAGCCAAAGACATTTAAACTTTTCGCAATTCCTGACATTTAATCCTAGTAAAAATTCCCTGTCTTAGGTCAGTTAGGATCACCACTTTATTTTAAGAATGTGAAATGTCAGAATAATAGTAGATTTATTTCAGCTTTTATTTCTTTCATCACATTCCCAGTGGGTCAGAAGTTTACATACACTCAATTAGTATTTGGTAGCATTGCCTTTAAATTGTTTAACTTGGGTCAAACGGTTCAGGTAGCCTTCCACAAGCTTCCCACAATAAGTTGGGTGAATTTAGGCCCATTCCTCCTGACAGAGCTGGTGTAACTGAGTCAGGTTTGTAGGCCTCCTTGCTCATGCTTTTTCAGTTCTGCCCACAAATGTTCGATAAGATGCACTAACATTTGTTGCACAAACACATTTTCTAATTTCCATTCAAATCTGCTGCTGATGGTCATGAGCAGAGCCTCTCTGAGCTGTGTGTCTGAGCTGTGGTCACTGATCTACACACAATACCCCATAATGTCAAAGTGGAATTAGGTTTTCATTAAATTAATTTTAAAAAATGAAGAAAAAAAACAAACAAAACACTGAAATGTCTTGAGTCAAGAAGTATTCAACCTCCGTTTTGGTCTAAATAAGTTCAGGAGTAAAAATGATCCTTAACAAGTCACAACTGATTTGGTAGAAAATAGTGCTTTCTCCGGCAAGGTTGTGGGTTCGATTCCCACGGGGGACCAGTATTTTTTTTTTTAAAGTATGAAAATGTACTCACTACTGTCTCTCTGGATAAGAGCGTCTGCTCAATGACATTAAATAGATACACTATATACCGTTCAAAAAGTTTGGGGTCATTTAGAAATGCACTTGTTTTTGGAGAGAGAAAAAAAAAGCACATTTTTGTGTCCATTAAAATAACATCAAATTGATCAGAAACACAGTGTAGACATTGTTAATGTTGTAAATGACTATTGTAGCTGGAAATGGCAGATTTTTTTATGGAATATCTACAGAGGCGTACAGAGGCCCATTATCAGCAACATTCACTCGTGTTCCAATGGAACATTGTGTTAGCTAATCTAAGTTTATAATCTTAAAAAGGATAATTGATCATTAGAAAGCCCTTTTGCAATTATGTTAGCACAGCTGAAAATGTATGTGCTAATTAAAGAAGCAATAAAACTGGCCTTCTTTAGACTAGTTGAGCATCAGCATTTGTGGGTTTAGATTACAAGCTCAAAATGGCCAGAAACAAAGTACTTTTTTCTGAAACTCGTCAGTCTATTCTTGTTCTGAGAAATGAAGGCTATTCCATGCAAAAAATTGCCAAGAAACTGAAGATCACGTTCAACGCTGTGTACCACTCCCTTCACAGAACAGCACAAACTGGCTCTAACCAGAATAGAAAGAGAAGTGGGGAGGCCCCGGTGCACAACTGAGCAAGAGGGCAAGTACATTAGAGAAACAGATGCCTCACAAGTCCTCAACTGGCAGCTTCAT
Organism: Oncorhynchus masou masou; assembly: GCF_036934945.1. NCBI lineage: Eukaryota > Metazoa > Chordata > Actinopteri > Salmoniformes > Salmonidae > Oncorhynchus > Oncorhynchus masou. The sequence continues at coordinate 48,291 of NW_027008505.1, read as the reverse complement.
TAAATAGTACCACTAAAAACACCCGTCTCAACTTCAACAGTGAAGAGGCGACTCCAGGATTCCCTAATCAATCTAAATACAATACCCCATAATGACGTCACAATACCCCATAATGACGTCACAATACCCCATAATGACAAATTGAAAACAGGTTTTCAGAAATGTATGCACATTTATTAAAAATAAAAAACAGAAATACCTCATTTACATAAGTATTCAGACCCTTTACTCAGTACTTTGTTGAAGCACCATAGGTAGCGATTACAGCCTCCAGTCTTCTTGGGTATGATGCTACAAGCTTGGCACACCTGTATTTGGGGAGTTTCTCCCTTCCTTCTCTGCAGATCCTCTCAAGCTCTGTCAGGTTGGTTGGGGAGTGTCGCTGCACAATTATTTTCAGGTCTCTCCAGAGATGTTTAATTGGGTTCAAGTCTGGGCTCTGGCTGGGCCACTCAAGGACATTGAGACTTATCCTGAAGTTGTCTTGGCTGTGTGCTTTGTGTCGTTGTCCTGATGGAAAGTGAACCTTCGCCCCAGTCTGAGGTACTGAGCAAGCTTTCATCAAGGATCTCTCTGCACTTTCATCTTTCCTTCAATCTTGACTAATCTCCAGCGCTGAAAAACATCCCCACAGCATGATGCTGCCACCACCATGCTTCACTGTAGGGATGGTGCCAGGTTTCCTCCAGACGTGACGCTTGGCATTCAGGCCAAAGAGTTCAATCATGGTTTCATCAGATCAGAGAATCTTGTTTCTCATGGTCAGAGTTCTTTAGGTGCTTTTTGGCGAACTCCAAGCAGGCTGTAATGGAGGCCACTTCTCAGTAAAAGGCACGTCTGGCCAATCTACCATGAAGGTCTGATTGGTGGAGAGCTGCAGAGATGGTTGTCCTTCTGGAAGGTTCTCCCATCTCCTTCCAGACACTGGGGCTCTGTCAGAGTGACCATCGGGTTCTTGGTCACTTCCCTGACCAAGGCCCTTCTCCCCCGATTGCTCAGTTTGGCCAGATGGCCAGCTCTTGGTGGTTCCAAACTTCTTCTATTTAACAATGACGGAAGCCACTGTGACCTTGGGGACTGACGCATCGATGAATTTTTACATTCCTAAGCAGCACTGATGCTGCTTTGTAGTATACCATATACTTATATATGGTCTAGCAGCACCACGACCGACCCCACATCACAAATTGAACAATCCCCCTGGAGACGGGGGTTCGACCCGTGAACCCACCACTTTGTGCTCGTTACATATGAACTTCACCTGCGTTGGGAACCTGTAGGTCAATCTTGACGTCAAAGTCGTGAACTTTAAAGAGGTCCTCTGATAGGTCGCTGGTGTTCTTAGTCGGGTCAATGACTTTCAGAGCAGCCTGTCCTGCTCCCCTGCCCATCTCGAACTCCAAGTCCATCTCTTTGCCTGACCCTTCTCCGTACTTCTCATTGAGGTGTTGGAGGATAGCTGCATGGACTGAAGGGTCTCTGGCCTGCCAAAACACAAACAGACAGACACACAAGTTAATCTGAATATTATAATATTATACAGCATGGCTGCATCCCAAATGGCACCCTACATAGAGACTTACGTTAGACAACATGGTAGAGAGCCAGAGAGCGAGAGCGAGAGCGAGAGAGCGAGAGCGAGAGCGAGAGAGACAGAGAGCGAGAGAGACAGAGAGCAGAGCGACAGAGAGCGAGCGAGCGAGACAGAGAGAGAGAGACAGAGAGCCAGAGACAGAGAGCGAGAGAGACAGAGAGCGAGAGAGACAGAGAGTTAGACACCATGGTAGACAGACAGAGAGACAGAGAGCGAGAGACTTACGTTAGACAGGTAGACAGACAGAGACTTACGAGACACCATGAGACAGACAGACAGAGACTTAGAGACAGAGACAGACAGAGAGACAGAGAGCGGTAGACAGACAGAGACTTACGTTGGACACCATGGTAGACAGACAGAGACTTACGTTGGACACCATGGTAGACAGACAGAGACTTACATTGGACACCATGGTTGGTTTGCACTGCCGTCTAGTAAACGGGTCCATCTGCATCTTGGCATTCTGTCCTTCAGCCTGAAAGAGAAATAGTATATATAATATAGTCATAATAATAATTACAAATGTAACGTAACAATGAGTCGTAATAAGCAATAGAATATAAATGTACACTGAATAAAAATATAAACTCAACATGTAAAGTGTTGGTCCCATGAGCTGAAATAAAAGATCCCAGAAATGTTCCATATTCGCACATAAAGCTCATTTCTCTCAAATTCTGTGCACAAATGTGTTTACATCCCTGTTACTGAGCACTTCTCCTTTGTCAAGATAACCCATCCCACCTGACAGGTGTGGCATAATCAAGAAGCTGATTTAACAGCATGATCATTATACAGGTGCACCTTGGGCAGGGGACAATAAAATGTCATTCTAAAATGTGCAGTTATGTCACAAAACACAATGGCACAGATGTCTCAAGTTTTTGAGGGGAGCGTTGCAATAACCCATCTACCTGACAGGTGTGGCAAATCAAGAAGATGATTAAACAGCTTGAACACAGGTGCACCTCAAAATTAAATGTTACATGCGCTGATATAATAATACATAATAATAATACAGCAGGTGTTACAGTGAAATGCTTCCTGACAAGCCCTTAACCAACAATGCAGTTAAAACCTCTTAGAGGGTATGAATTTTTTCAGCTATTTGTTAAAAAGAATCGCGCAAAATTTCAACGTCCTGCTACTCATGCCAGGAATATAGTATATGCATATGATTAGTATGTGTGGATAAAAAGACACTGAAGTTTATAAAACTGGTTAAATCATGTCTGTGACTATAACAGAACGTGTGTAGCAGGCAAAACACCAAGGAAAACTGTTCACAAAAAAACAAAAACAAAATATCCCTCCGCCAGTTCTCTGTATTGTCTATGGTACGGGAAAAATAGATAGCGCCCCGTTTACAGTTCCTACAGCTTCCACACGATGTCGCCAGTGTTGGGAATTGGGTTGAAGTTAATCCTTGGTGAAATGAGGAATAGGCACTTCCTGTCATCGGGGGAAGTTATGAAAGAGAGAATATGGACCATGATTTCAAGACTTGCTGCTATTGAATACAGATCGCCCCGTGATCAATTTGATCGATTATTAACGTTTACTAATACCTAAAGTTGGATTACAAAAGTAGTTTGAAGTGTTTTGTCAAAGTTTATAGGCAACTTTTTTAATTTAAAAAAATGACGTTGTGCTTTGGAAAGCTGTTTTTTCCTGGATCACACGGGCTTCATAAATGGACATTTTGGGTCTACAAGGACCGATTTAATCTAAAAAAAAAAAGACACAATTGTGATGTTTATGGGACATATAGGAGTGCCAACAAAGAAGCTCGTCAAAGGTAATGAATGTTTTATATTTTATTTCTGCGTTTTGTGTAGCGCCGGCTACGCTAATTCTTTTGTTTACGTCCCCTTCAGGTATTTCGGGGTGTTGCATGCTATCAGATAATAGCTTCTCATGCTTTCGCCGAAAAGCATTTTTAAAATCTGACATGTTGGCTAGATTCACAACGAGTGTAGCTTTAATTGAGTACCCTGCATGTGTGTTTTAATGAAAGTTTGAGTTTTATCGAGTACTATTAGTTGTCACTCTGAAATTTCCCCTGATGTTGATCCCTGTACAGGGACAGCAGCCATAACTACTGAACGCAAATAAACTGAATATAAAGAAAAAAATAGAACAATAAATAATTAAGGCGCAACTATAAAATAGTAGCTAGGGACAAAAGGCCACTAAAATGTACAGTTTTGTCACAACACAATGCCACATAAGTTTCATGTTGAGGGAGTGTGCAATTGGCACGCTGACTGCAGGAATGTCCACCAGAGCCGTTGCCAGATCATTGAATGTTCATTTCTCTACCATAAGCCGCCTCCAACGTAATTTTAGAGAGTTGAGCAGTACGTCCAACCAGCCTCACAACAGCAGACCATGTGTATGGCATCGTGTGGGCGAGCGGTTTGCTGATGTCAACGTTGTGAACAGAGTGCCCCATGGTGGCGGTGAGGTTATGATATGGGCAGGCATAAACTACGGACAACGAACACAATTGCATTTTATCGATGGCAATTTGAATGCAGAGAGATACCGTGACGAGATCCTGTTGTCGTGCCATTCAACCACCGCCGTCACCTCATGTTTCAGCATGATAATGCACGGCCCCATGTCGCAAGGATCTGGACACAATTCCTAGAAGCTGAAAATGTCCCAGTTCTTCCATGGCCTGCATTACTCACAAGACGCGTCACCCATTGAGCATGTTTGGGATGCTCTGGATCGACGTGTGACAGCGTATTCCAGTTCCCGCCAATATACAACAACTTCACACAGCCATTGAAGAGGAGTGGGACAACATTCCACAACCACAATCAACAGCCTGATCAACTTTATGTGAAGGAGATGTATGGTGCAAACGGTGGTCATACCAGATAGTGACTGGTTTTCTGAACCACACCCCTATTTTGTTTAAGGTATCTGTGACCAACAGATGCATATCTGTATTCCCAGTCATGTGAAATCCAAAGATAAGGGCCTCATGAATTTATTTTTAAATTGACTGATTTTCTCATATGAACTGTAACTCAGTAAAATATTTTAAATTGTTGCATGTTGCGTTTATATTTTTTGTTCAGTATATAAGTATAACAAAACCAAAACTTTAACGGATTAAAAACAAAATTGCGCTGCGATGACAGGTATTTAGTTCAGATGGAGGCTGGGATACTTACGACTAGAGCCTTCTCAGACTCCACGATGTTCCAGCTACGATTCCTCTGGTTGATGTAGCTGGAGGAGACAGATGGACAGAGAGGTTTAGATACATTCGGAGAAAACAGATGGAGGTTATTCGGAAAAAGTATTCAAACCCCTTGACTTTCTCCACTTTGTTACGTTACAGCCTTATTCTAAAATAATTAATCAATCTACACACAATACCCAATAATAACAAAAGCAAAAAACAGTTGTTTTTTTTTAGAATGTTTGCAAATTTATTTAAAAAAAATCTCAAACTGAAACATCACATTTCCATAAACATTCAGACCCTTTACTCAGTACTTTGTTGAAGCACCATAGCTAGCGATTACAGCCTCCAGTCTTCTTGGGTATGACGCTACCTGCTTGGCACACCTGTATTTGGGGAGTGTCTCCACGTTCTTCTCTGCAGATCCTCTCCAGCTCTGTCAGGTTGGATGGGGAGCGTCGCTGTACAGCTATTTTCAGGTCTCTCCAGAGATCCAAGTCCAGGCTCTGGCTGGGCCACTCAAGGACATTCAGACTTGTCCCGAAGCCACTCCTGCATTGTCTTGGCTGGGTGCTTCGGGTCGTTTCTTGTTGGAAGGTGAACCGTTGCCCCAGTCTGAGGTCCTGAGCAAGTTTTCAAGAATCTCTCTGCACTTCGCTCCGTTCATCTTTCCCCCCAATCCTGACTAGTCTCAGTCCCTGCCGCTGAAAAACATCCCACAGCATGATGCTGCCACCACCATGCTCCACTGTAGGGATGGTACCTGGTTTCCTCCAAACGTGTACACTTCGCATTCAGGCCAAAGAGTTCAATCTTGGTTTCATCAGATCAGAGAATCTTGTTTCTCATGGTCAGAGTCCTTTAGATGTCATTTGGTAAACTCCAAGCGGACTGTCATGTGCCTTTTACTGGGGGGTGGCTTCCGTTCGGCCAATCTAACATAAAGGCCTCATTGGTGGAGTGCTGCAGAAATGGTTGTCCTTCTGGAAGGTCCTCTCATCTCCACAGAGGAACCCAGGAGCTCTCTCAGAGTGACCATCGGGTTCTTGGTCACCTCCCTGACCATGACCCTTCTCCCCCGATTGCTCAGTTTGGCCGGGTGGCCAGCTCTCGGAGTCTTGGTGGTTCTAAACATCTTCCATTTAAGAATGGAGGCCACGGTGTTCTTGGGGACCTTCAATGCTGCAGACATTTGCTTGGTACCCTTCCCCAGATCTGTGCCTCGACACAATCCTGTCTCGGAGCTCTACGGACAATTCTTTCGACCTCATGGTTTGGTTTTTGCTCTGACATGCACTGTGAACTGTGGGACCTTATATAGACAGGTGTGTGTCTTTCCAAATCATGTCCAATCAATTGAATTTACCTCAAGTGGACTCCAGTCAAGTTGTAGAAACATCTCAAGGATGATCAATGGAAACAGGATGCACCAGAGCTCAATTTCGAAATCTCATAGCAAAGGGTCTAAATATTTATGTAAATAAGGTATCTTATTTGTAATAAATGTACAAACATTTCTAAAAACCTGTTTTCCCTTTGTCATTATGGGATATTGTGATGTCATTATGGGGTATTGTGTGATGAGTTTGATATTCCTTTAAAATAAATATAGGTTCTTATTCTGGTGACATGGTGATCGATGCTTGGCTGCCGTTGAACAAATATTCTCGCTCTTATCCATAACAATCTCATCATATAGGCTAGCCATGCCGCACCGGTTGTTGTAAAACAGATTAAAGGGATAATCACTGCGCCAGTTAGCAGTTAGCGCCAGTTAGCAGTTAGCGCCAGTTAGCAGTTAGCGCCAGTTAGCAGTTAGCGCCAGTTAGCAGTTAGCGCCAGTTAGCAGTTAGCGCCAGTTAGCAGTTAGCGCCAGAAACGACCTTCAAACTGCACGCAGATACATAAAATAGTATCCACGAGTTCATCTGACTCCGGGTAAGTTGCAAAATATCCCGTTTAACGTGTTGTGAGGATGACATTTAATTCAATGTTTCTTCATTTAAAAAAAAAAACATTGTAAAAGTGAGGTTTACCTAAAATTGGATCTTACTATACAAACATTGCTATGTACTACATTCATCACCCCCCCCCCCCTCAAAGACTCTAAATAAATGAAGTTCATTATAATAAAAAATATAATATGATTATTGTGTTTACCTGATGGCAGAGATGTTTTTGGTTCTCTGTCTGTCCAGATGCTCGGCCCTCTCCTCCAACTCATTCAGCTGGTCCTGGATCTCTTTGGCTCGGTCTCCTTCTCCACTCTCCTCAGCCATGGCCTGGAAGAAGACAAGTCAAGTTGCAACAGGATACAAATGACAAATGTAAATGTAATGTAAATGATACACATGGTACGCGGGACAATGAAATGCTGACCTGCAGGTTCAAGGTGAACACCATATGAACAATAAATGGAATCAGAAAATGTAACTCTATGGAATCAACAGTGTACACACACACACACACATTAAAGCACACACACACACCATACCCACACCGTACCCAGGAGATGTTAATTTATCTACCTTATCTTTGAGTAGTGATGTTTTCTTCATGGCGTAGTTGGAAGGAGCCTTTCTGAATCTGTCTTTCTCTTTAACAATCTGTGGATCAACCGACAAGGTCAAAGTTCAACACTGTAATGAACATCATTAATACGGTACAGAATAGGTATGACCGGGAAATAAGCCTGAACAAATGAGACCAATATTACATCCCCAACGGCACCCTATGCACCCTATTCCCTGGGGCGGCAGGGTAGCCTAGTGGTTAGAGTGTTGGACTAGTAACCGAAAGGTTGCAAGTTCAAACCCCCGAGCTGACAAGGTACACACCTGTCGTTCTGCCCCTGAACAGGCAGTTAACCCACTGTTCCTAGGCCGTCATTGAAAATAAGAATTTGTTCTTAACTGACTTGCCTAGTAAAATAAAGGTAAAATAAAAATGTAGTGCACTACTTTAGACCAGAGCCCTATAAAGTGCACTACTTTAGACCAGAGCCCTATAAAGTGCACTACTTTAGACCAGAGCCCTATTCCCTATATAGTGCACTACTTTAGACCAGAGCCCTATTCCCTATATAGTGCACTACTTTAAACCAGAGGTCTATGGGCCCTACATAAGGAATAGGGTCCCTGGTCTAAAGTAGTGCACTATATAGGGAAATAAGGTGATATTTGAGATGGCCAGATACTTACGTCCTCGATGTCTTTGTCGTTGAATTTGTAGTTACAGGCCTCTTTGATGGCCTGCTCCTTCTTATTGATCTCATCTAGAGTAGGAACCTGCATACTGGCTATGATCATCTGTAGACAGAGAGCAAAAACATCAAGAGACTCTGCTCTCCGACAGGCCCGACGTAACCCGGTATAACAGAACCCTGCTTCTCAACGAGACACCCATCGAAGATCCACAACATTCATCTTTCCCAGTCACTTTGGATATTGCCTTGTCTATTGTTACAAATATTGCTGTCTACCACGAGGAGGAGTTCAAGCTCCTCTATCCAGAATCAGCATGTTCCCACTGGCACTTCCTCAACCAACCAGAAATCTCAATTTCCCACTTCCTCAAGTCAACCATCCAATCAGCATGCTCCTTCCAGTCAACTCACCGCCTCCTTCCACTTCATGAATTCGTTTTCTGTGAACTCCTGATTGGACACAAACTCCAGTCTGAAGACTCGGGTATCACCACCATGCCTAGAGGAGAGAGATTATGGGACAGAGCACAGAGAAACCGTCACAGACAAAGAGACAGAAATAGCGAAACGGGAAGAGAGGAGGAGAGAAACAGGAAGAAGAAGGAGAAGGAAGAAGAGAAGCCAAGGGTAGTAGCAGGTAAGAGGAGAGAGAAACAGGAAGAGGAGGTGGAGAGAAACAGGAAGAGGTGGAGAGAAACAGGAAGAGGTGGTGGAGAGAAACAGGAAGAAGAGAAGCCAAGGGTATTAGCAGGTAAGAGGAGAGAGAAACAGGAAGAGGAGAAACAGGAAGAAGAGGTGGAGAGAAACAGGAAGAAGAGAAGCCAAGGGTAGTAAGCAGGTAAGAGGCGAGTAGTTTTAAATGAAGGATCTCGTACTGTAACTGTAGTCCTTTGTTCGTCCGGGTCGTTCCCAACTGGTACACTTTAGCCGTCTCTACCACGTCAACTATTTCAGCCACCTTATCACAGGGAATTACAAGAAATACTCACTATTGAACAGAACTGAAAATATCAAAGTTAAATAGGAATAAGTTTCCCAGACACGGAGATTCACCATTGAGCATGATTTTTAGCCTAGGACCAGGTTTAAACATGCACTCAAGCTATTTATTTTTTTAAAATAACGTTTACTATTGTAAATAATATCCCACGAATTAATACAGTAATGTACACACACACATAAGGGTAAAGAAAATATGTTTTGACCAAAATAGTTTTTTTTCTTTTCGCTTTTTGTTTTTTGACACAAGTGCAAACTTCAAAGAGTAGTAGGCCGGTGCCCTCTGATGTCATCAGCCTCCATCTTGCCTGAGGAACAAAAGGGGAGCAATAGAGAACCCCCCCCCCCCCATGCCATGCCATGAGGATACCTGGACCACCTATTGAGATGTGCTTTTTGTTCAGTAAATCAGGTGATAAACGAGGTTGAAAAGGAGAGTAGGGTAGGACTTTAAATCTGTCTCAGGGGAAACAGCCCCAATAAATGCATCTTGTTACCCTGTAAACCGGTTTGCTACTGCTGTTCCCGATGCCGATCCGTACGAAGCAGCCGCTGACCGTCTTCTGGAAGAACGGCATGTGGCACCAGCGCTCCAGTTTGTGTCGGGACAGGCGGACGCGGTTCAGCTCGTCTGGCAGTGACACGGGCTGAGACTTTGGTGGCGTCTCCTCTTTCCTGAAAACGTCCCGAGACAGGAAACATAGAAACACTGGTCACTGATCCTTGGTCAAGCAGAAAGGTTTCAAATAGTTTTTTTTTTTTATTAAAAAAGCTACAAGGTTACTGAAATGGGATTTCTTAGACTAACTAATTCTTGAAGACCAAATTCAACATAAAGTAATTTAGACCTATTAAGGAACTACTAATTTGCAGTGTTTAACATTGAGCTCCAGTACTACCAGGAACACTAATATTATTTGTATTTTTTTTTTTTTATCAACCCACAGCTGATGGATAGATACTCACTCTTCGTCTTCGGAATAAGATGAAGAGCGTGAACTGCGATCGCTCTTTACTGAGGATTTGTCTTCATCCTCCTCCTCTTCCTCCTCCTCGTCGTCAGAGTACACCTCGCTGGTCTTCAGGGGCTGCCGTTTCGCCAGGAGCTCCGCTGTCCTCGTTTTCTTCTTCTCTCTCTCCGCTTTCAGTTCCTCCATGGCCTGAGACTTTTTATCCAGCTTCTCATCCCGTTTAGTTCTCCGCTCCTTGTTGTGGGACATAACCTACAGGAGAATGTAGTCACAATGTACCTGGAAGGACTATGGAACACAATGTGGTGTGTTGTTTAAAAATATACAGCACATTGGGAAAGTATTCAAATGGACGTTTTCCACATTTTGTTACGTTACAGCCTAATTCTAAAATGGATAAAATAATTTATCCCTCATCAATCTACACACAATACAAACAGATTTTTAGAAATTATAGCCAATGTATTAAAAAATATGTAAATAATAATAATAAATATATATGTGCAGCGATGCTCCCCATCCAACCTGACAGAGCTTAAGAAGATCTGTAGAGAAGAATGGGAGAAACTCCCCAAATACAGGTGTGCCAAGCTTCGTGCGTCATACCCAAGAAGAGTTGAGACGGTAATCGCTGTCAAAGGTGCTTCAACAAAGCACTGAGTAAAAGGTCTGAATACTTATGTAAATGTGATATTTCTAAAAACCTGCTTTTGCTTGGTCATTATGGGGCATTGTGATGTCATTATGGGACATTGTGATTGTGATGTCATTATGGGGCATTGTGTGTAGATTGCTGAGTAACAAACAATGTAATCCATTTTAGAATAAGGCTGTAACGTAACAAAATGTGGAAAACGTCAAGGGGTCTGAATACTTTTCAAATGCACTGTACTTTCACACATGTGCTGCTGCTAATATGTTCTTTATTTTACTCTTATTATTATCTATCCAGATGTCTAGTCACTTTACCCTGTCTTCATGTCCATATCTACCTCAAATACCTTCTTATTATCTATCCTGCCTAGTCACTTTACCCTGCCTTCATGTACATATCTACCTCTAATACCTTATTATTATCTATCCTGATGCCTAGTCACTTTACCCTGCCTTCATGTACATATCTACCTCAAATACCTTATTATTATCTATCCTGATGCCTAGTCACTTTACCCTGCCTTCATGTACATATCTACCTCAAATACCTTATTATTATCTATCCTGATGCCTAGTCACTTTACCCTGCCTTCACGTCCATATCTACCTCAAATACCTTCTTATTATCTATCCAGAGGTCTAGTCACTTTACCCTGCCTTCACGTACACATCTACCTCAAATACCTTCTTATTATCTATCCTGATGTCTAGTCACTTTACCCTGACCTTCACGTCCATATCTACCTCTAATACCTTATTATTATCTATCCTGATGTCTAGTCACTTTACCCTGCCTTCATGTACATATCTACCTCTAATACCTTATTATTATCTATCCTGATGCCTAGTCACTTTACCCTGCCTTCATGTACATATCTACCTCAAATACCTTATTATCTATCCTGATGTCTAGTCACTTTACCCTGCCTTCACGTCCATATCTACCTCAATACTCCTGCACAATGAGTCCTTAGAAATGTTTTCAGAAGATAAACTCACCACCTGCAGGTCCTGATGAGCCCGGTCTTCATGATGACCGGATGATCGCTCTCGCTTCTTCCGTTCTTCCTCGTCCTTCTTTTTCTTCTCCTCTTTCTCCTTCTTCTTCGCCGTCTTCAGTTTCTTTTTAATTTCAAATCTGATACAGAAGATGTTCAATTATGGGATATACATAGCAATAAATCAAGATATACATATCAAGGGCTAGTCATTCACTTAAAAAAATATTTTTATTTTATTTAACTAGGCAAGTCGGTTAAGAATATATTCTTATTTACAATGACGGCCGACACCGGCCAAACCCGAGCGACGCTGGGCCAATTGTGCGCCGCCCTAAGGGACTCCCAATTACAGCTCCATTGGTGATAGAGCCTGGATTCGAACCAGGGTGTCTGTAGTGACGCCTCTAGCACTGAGATGCAGTGCCTTAGACCGCTGAACCAGGGTGTCTGTAGAGACGCCTCTAGCACTGAGACGCAGTGCCTTAGACACTTGGGAGCCCTCTCACAATCTACTGATCAGGCAATTAGGACAAATCACTGGGATTTACGACGTGTCTGTGGTGTGTTATTCAGGACTTTTTATATTTGACCCCTTTTTCTCCCCTGTTTCGTGGTGTCCAATTGTTTTTTAGTAGCTACTATCTTGTCTCATCGCTACAACTTCCGTACGGGCTCAGGAGAGACGAAGGTCGAAAGTCATGCGTCCTCTGATACACAACCCAACCAAGCCGCACTGCTTCTTAACACAGCGCGCATCCCAACCCGGAAGCCAGCCGCACCGATGTGTCGGAGGAAACACCATGCACCCGGCCACCTTGGTTAGTGCACACTGCGCCCGGCCCGCCACAGGAGTCGCTGGTGCATGATGAGACAAGGATATCCCTACCGACCAAGCCCTCCCTAACCCGGGCGACGCTAGGCCAATTGTGCGTCGCCCCATGGACCTCCCGGTCGCGGCCGGTTACGACAGAGCCTGGGCGCGAACCCAGGGACTCTGATGGCACAGCTGGCGCTGCAGTACAGCGCCCTTAACCACTGCGCCACCCGGGAGACCATTCAGGACTTTTAGAAATATATACGCGCACACACAACACACACACACACACACACACACACACACACACACACACACACACACACACACACACACACATACTGTGAGCAAAAAATATCAACGTAACATTGCAACAATTTCAAAGATGTTACCGAGTTACACCTCATAAGTAAATCTGTCAATAAAAATACATTCATTAGGCCCTAAATCTATGGATTTCACATGACTGGGAATACACATATGCATCTGGAGGTCACAGAAAACTTTAACTAAATAATTGTAGGGTCGTGGGTCAGAAAACCACACAGGTTCTGCTGTGACCAACAGCATGCGACGGGAGATCTCCTTTGAGTTGATGAGCTCATGAATTATGGCCTGTAGAATGTTGTCCTGTTCCTTTTGAACATGTCGTCGTACACGTCGATCCAGAGCATCCCAAACATGCTCAACGGGTGACATGTCTGGTGAGTATGCAGGCCACAGAAGAACTGAGACATTTTCAGGATCCAGGAATTGTGTACAGATCCTTGCGACAAGGGGCTATGCAACATAAAATATGATTTGTTTTATTTTATTTAAACCTTTATTTAACTAGGAGAGTCAGTTAAGAACAAATTCTAATTCACAATGACGACCAAACCCGGGCGGCGCTGGGCAAATGGTACAGCCTGGATTCAAACCAGGGTCTGTAGTGATGCCACAAGCACCGAGATGCGGTGCCTTAGACCGCTGCGCCACTCGAGAATCCCTAAAGGCGATGGTGGTGAATGAATAACAACAATGGGCCTCGGGATTTAGTCAAGGCATCTCTGTGCATTCTAATTGCCATTGATCAAATGCAATTATGTGCCAATTCTCTAACACAACATTGGCAGTGGCCTATGGTAAAGAAATGAACATTCAAAATGGTGTTTTTATATTTTTGTTGAGCACACACACACCATCTCAGTCTCGACTCTCCGGCGCTACGACAGTCTCGACTCTCCGGCGCTACGACAGTCTCGACTCTCCGGCGCTACGACAGTCTCGACTCTCCGGCGCTACGACAGTCTCGACTCTCCGGCGCTACGACAGTCTCGACTCTCCGGCGCTACGACAGTCTCGACTCTCCGGCGCTACGACAGTCTCGACTCTCCGGCGCTACGACAGTCTCGACTCTCCGGCGCTACGACAGTCTCGACTCTCCGGCGCTACGACAGTCTCGACTCTCCGGCGCTACGACAGTCTCGACTCTCCTGCGCTACGACAGTCTCAGTCACAACTCTCCTGCTCATCCTAGTCTCACCTTATATTCTTTATATGAATAAATGAACGCGGGTCTGTACTCAAAGGATCACTTTTGCTTCTTAGTCCAGGACTAGGCTAAAGTTTGCATCCAGGAAACTGTCCCTTATAGTTCCAACTTCCTGAAGTAGTCTTACCTCCTCTTGAGCACCTCCCTCTTCTCTATCCTATTGAAGAGCTCCTGCTCCCTCTCCTTCTCCGTCATCTGCTCCAGACGAGCCCTGTCCTTCTCGTCTCCCATCAGGTCCTCTCCGTATTCGTCCCTGAAAACATCGTCCTCCGATGAGGATTCTGAGCTGGAGGCAGAGCTGTTGCTCTCGGAGTCAGACACCTCACCTGGAGGAAGAGACCATTACATTATAAGAAACCCCAAGAGAGATGTTTATCTCAACGTGTCTTTCTGCGATTCCACGTCTCCGATCACCTGGAAGACACCATTACATGGAGTTAGTTAGCATTATTAGTTGGTAGATACGCAAGAATCAAATGGTCAAATAAACCACTGGCAGCAATCAACAACTCTTGGGGTCTATCTCAATTAGTCTTTCAAAGATTCCTTGCATCCCATCTCCTTCTCAAGTGTATATAGAATGAGAAGATCCAAGGTCTCTCCCCTTGGGTCATCCTCTCCAATGTGTTTTTAGAAGGAGCCAAGGAGAGAGGATGAGAAGTATAGAGGAAAGAAGGAGGGGGGGGTGAGCCCGGGGTCTCAGGACAACGTACCCTCCTCGGGGGCAGAACTGTCAGCTGAACTGTCTCCACCAGAACTACCGGACGATGCAGCTTTATGGACCCTCTTCTTCGCCGCCTCTTTCTTCTTCTCTGTTGTTGTCGGTTTCCCTGGCTTAACTTTCTTCTTGACTTTAGGACCACCGGCGGTCCACTAAGTGAAAACAACATACACAGAAAAATCAGTAAGCACAATGTTGTCACGTGGAGCATCAAGGACTGTATAAAAATATAGTGATAATAACATGACTCTTTCATGCCACCTAGTATAAGGGCTGGTTTCCTGGACCCAGGTCAAGCCTAGTCAGGGACTAAAACATTTTTCTAAAAAAAAAATTAAAAAAAACGTCCTCAGTTGAGCTTGCTTCTTAGTACAGGAAACCAGCTCTAAGGAGTTCAACATAGATATAGAGAGGAGATTCATACCTCATCGTCGCTGTCTGATGTCTCAGAGTCTGATGAGGCTGCAGGCTTACTGACTGGCTGGTCATCCTGTTGGTTATCCTGCTGGTCATCCGAGTCCACCCTCTTCCTCTTGGTGGCCAGAGACAGAAGCTCCTGGGGGCCACAGGGCGAGAGAAAGGGGTTGAGTGCCTGAACTCCTGATACAGTATATCAAACAGACAAAGTGGAGAAGCTGACATCCTATTATAAAAAATAGAGCCGGAAGCGCCTGGGTGCCACAGGGTGGGATACACAAGACAGAGGGGTAAGTTTAAAGCATGGGCGATTGTGTCTGAAAAGGCTGACACAGTGATAAGACAATGGGCAGGTAGAATAGTGGAGGAGTTTACCTACTGTACAACATATATATTTTCAATAGTTAATATGGATTGACTTATACAGGATGAATTCTGTATGGCCTGCTCAGAGGACAGCAGAACAGGTAAATGTTACATTTTTGTTGACTAAACCTTTACAGTATATTTAGAGGCTGTTGCATGTGTGGAAGCATAATAGTACTATAGTTTATCAGTCCCTCGCTTTTATTATGTAGTCTTATTTTACAGTGAGAAACTTAAATGATTCTATTTTAATATGGTGCTGTGTAAAAAAAAAAGAGCCATCATTGGGTAATATACCTCCCTGTTGAAGCTTGTGTCAACGTTTAACTGTATGTTTACCAAAACAAAATGTAATCAACAGGCCGAATTGTTGCTAGCTACCTAACTAAATTACTATCAGGCGATATAATAGCAAAGATAGCAAATTACCACCTTCACTGCTACATGTAAGGCTATGCTAAATCTACGATTGACATGTCTTTATAGCAACACCACTGGCTGTACAGAAACGGGACAGTCTATCGGACGCTAGCTGGTTAGCTAACATTAGCTAACTGTGTGTCAACATTTAACTTCAGCTGCGCCCCTTCGGGTCATGCAGAAAGATTGCGTTATAAATCCGTAGGTCACTGTATTATTTGACTTGCAAATTATGACAAATTATTGTCGTTGCCACATGATACTATAAACTGGAATTGAATAAAGCCAATAAAACGTCAGGCCTATGGCGCGGTGTAATCCTCCAAAACTCCTAGGCACAGCTAACATTACCTAGGTTGTCAACACCGAGAGCGGAAAAAACACATAGAAACCTCCTTACTTGATCTAAATTATCATCACTGGCACTGTCTTCAGAGTCAGAGTCGATAACGACTCGACCTTTCCGTTTCTTTACATTCACCATGATTAAAGCTTTATGTTTCGTCTGTGGTGGCTGTTGAACTAAAACTCCGCAGTCCTCCACAACGGGCCGATATACAACTGAACATTGTCGCAACGACTAGAAAACAAGCGGAACTGAAAATCACCGGCAGTGATTTCAGGTAGGACTTTTATCTGGACGGACTACAACCTTGGATTGGTACACTTCCGTATTAAAAAAAAACCTCATGATTACACATTATAAAAATCGGTAAGAGATTATACTGATTTTTATTCTACGCTACAAAGTGAAGAACACAATGCTGTTTACTTAAGGTCTGTTTGTAAATAAATTCGTGAGACCGATCCAACCGGTAACAAGTTCAGTTGTCAGTCACCGGGTAAGTAACGTTAACGACAGAAAAAAAACATTGCATTTCCTGCTATCAAAATGAGTTGATTGATATTGTACATTCTGTTATTCACTTAGCTTGTCTTCATATGACTATTAACCAGAACCTGGATGTCCTGTTACAGACTGTTGATGTGGTCATATAGCTAATGGCTTAGTCCAGTATTTCACTAAAGGAGCCAAACGTTACTCCTTAGTCCAATGTTACATGTTTTGTATAAAGGGCGAATTGACTCTGTAAACCAAAACAGCCCAGTAATCATCTACATGTGTTGAAACAAATCCCTATACTTTAATATCACATCAAAATAATTTCTCAAACGCAAAATACACATTTAATTTTAACCGGTTTAACACAGTTGCAGCAGACAGTACCTTTTTTTATAGTAACACGTTTGTGGCGTACCAAGCACAGGTTGTCCACTCTGTCTTCCGTCTGTTTTCCGTAAACAAGCGCTGTAACTTGGAGATATGGCCGTGTGGGAATCCTAACCCTATAAACGGTGTGTATCAATTTAATTTATTTCTTGCCGATATGAAATATAAGGTCCTTATGCTTCCAAAACAGTACCGCAAGAAATCAGTGTTTTAATGTTCAGACTGAGCGTCGCGGCACAAGAAAGCATACCTTTTTTTTTTTTTTTACAGAAGATGAATTCGTCATCGTCAATGACTTTTGTGTAATGGAACTGAGTGAGATGATCAAGGGATACCTATGGCAATGAACATGATAATGCCCTGGCTGTGACATCGTACTTGCTCCTCTTGACAGTCAATCCTTAACGACCACCTTTGTCCCCCCAACAGTAAAGGCAAGAAACCAGGATTACTTTTTATGGCAGTGTCAAGAGCTACACATTTCACACCAGCAGTGAGATTTCTTGGATCCTGCTACAAACAGAGACTCTTGACCCCACACCTGTCTGTGGGATGGAGGGCTGTTTCTGGAGGAGAGTACAGACGGCCAGGCCAGACACAGGACAACACCCCCATATGGAAGAAGTTTGACTTCAATAAAGGTGTGGAGGGGATACGGAAGCATTTTACTCTGCTGAAGAACGAGTTTCTGGGCCGCTGGACAGGGCCAGAGGGAAAGACACTGATTGAACATATCCTGGAACAGACCAGGGTGATCTGGGAGTTCAGAGGGCCAGAGAGCCTGGAGCACTGGACAGTGTCTTCAGACCAAGAGATCGGCGGGAGGAGTGAGGCCTATCTGAAGCTAGGCAGGAACAACGCTACATGTCTGATGTATGGGACCCTCTGTTCTGCTCCCCCCAGAGACGGAGAGACACGATATAGTGGATACTGCACTCTACGTTCCAAACCGCCCATGGTTAGTACTGATGTTGTCTTAACTTAGCCCAGGTGCCAGTCCGTTACTGCCCTCTTGCCAATGAGTTGGCATGATTATACAAACACCGGTACTCAGGCTAGTCTTTCCTCCCCAGTAAGATTAAACAGCTGCCAAACATTGAGCACGTCCTTCAGTCAGTTCCATGACTCATCCTTGGGAAGATGTTAACCCCCCCCCCAAAAAAACATGTTTTCTCTAGGGTTCGTTCGACAGTAAGAAGCATCACGATTGGTCCAGCTTCAACACCCTGCACCTGCGTATCCGTGGTGACGGGCGACCATGGATGATTAACGTCGGTGCGGAGACCTACTTCTCACACCAGAAGGACGACATGTACAGTTACTTCCTGTACACACGGGGAGGACCTTACTGGCAAGATGTCAAGGTACAGCTTAGCCAGGGACACTTTCAGTTGCAAATGCCATGACATAGAGACGTCATTATTCCACAGTCTACATATTAGAGGCATGTTTCGTTTAATTACAGCCCATTTCCATTTTGGATTTTCGTTTAAGGAAACTGTCTTCAATTGTTTGCATCTCACACTGCACATGACCGAGGCTATCGCCTTGTGAGCTTAGTTGTGACTACTATAGGACATGACCGAGGCTATCGCCTTGTGAGCTTAGTTGTGACTACTATAGGACATGACTGAGTGATCTTAGTTGTGACTGCTATAGGACATGACCGAGGCTATCACCGAGTGATCTTAGTTGTGACTACTATAG
Organism: Oncorhynchus masou masou; assembly: GCF_036934945.1. NCBI lineage: Eukaryota > Metazoa > Chordata > Actinopteri > Salmoniformes > Salmonidae > Oncorhynchus > Oncorhynchus masou. The sequence goes on along the minus strand of NW_027008505.1, from coordinate 29,452 downwards.
GACATGACCGAGGCTATCGCCGTGTGATCTTAGTTGTGACTACTATAGGACATGACCGAGGCTATCGCCGTGTGATCTTAGTTGGTCCAGAAGTATTTGGGTGCTAACATTTGATTGCACCTTTACAGATTCCATTCTCAAAATTCTTCCTCTCTAGTCGCGGGAGGGTACAAGATGATCAGCATCCTCTCTGGTTGGACAAAGTAAGAAAAGTTATACTACTACATAGTACTCAGACAAGGGTAAAATGATGATTCACTTGCTAGATTTTTGTAACTCTTAATGTCCGTTTTGTGCTCCTAGGTTAACACCATAGGATTAACGCTGGGTGATAAGGCAGACGGTCCATTTCAACTGGAGATTGATTTTGTTGCCGTGTGTAACGACCGTGCACACACAGAGAAGTTTGCATACGAAGTATACAAGAGGAACCCTGAAGTCTGAGGACAAGCATCACCCACCAAGTCCCCCTCCCCAAAAAAATCTGCTTCAGGAAATGCCAAATTTACTACATGTATTTACAATTCTGGAAAAAGTACAACATATACACACTGTAAAACATGAATTACAGATGACCAAAATATTTAACATGTTAACGTGAACAATAAAGTACATAACATTGTAATAGTGAAGTTGTTTGAGGAACGACAGAGTAAAACTGAACAATCATAACAGATGTAGTAAAAACAGGGTCTAATCTTTACAGGGGGGGGGGATGTGACAATAATTAGGTCATGACGAGGCCTCGTCTGGCTCCAAGCATGGTCTCCTTCTTCTGTTTCCTGTCTTCAGTCTGCTTTGTCCTCCTTTCCTCCCTTGAATAAAATTAAATATGGAAATCAATACAGCCATTCGGAAAGAGCGAGTTTCAGGACAGACACTCAGTTAGTTCCCTTGGACTTTTTTTTTTTTTTTTTTTTTCATTGAGTAATCAATGAACGATTGACAAAAGCTGAGAATTCAATTACTCAAATTCCCCCGCCACTTTTAACTTGTCAGTCCCCAACACTCACCTGGTCTGAACCGGGTGCTGTTTGTAGTTCTTCTGGTGTGAAAGAACAATCTGAGACTGGTCAGCTGTGTTCTCCTTGGTCTCTCCGTAAGGCTTCAGCTTCCCTACAGACACGATAAACCTGGGCGTTATATATCTCGACTAGCCACGATAAACCTGGGCGTTATATATCTCGACTAGCCACGATAAACCTGGGCGTTATATATCTCGACTAGCCACGATAAACCTGGGCGTTATATATCGAGACTAGCCACGATAAACCTGGGCGTTATATATCGAGACTAGCCACGATAAACCTGGGCGTTATATATCGAGACTAGCCACGATAAACCTGGGCGTTATATATCGAGACTAGCCACGATAAACCTGGGCGTTATATATCGAGACTAGCCACGATAAACCTGGGCGTTATATATCGAGACTAGCCACGATAAACCTGGGCGTTATATATCGAGACTAGCCACGATAAACCTGGGCGTTATATCGAGACTAGCCACGATAAACCTGGGCGTTATATATCGAGACTAGCCACGATAAACCTGGGCGTTATATATCGAGACTAGCCACGATAAACCTGGGCGTTATATATCGAGACTAGCCACGATAAACCTGGGCGTTATATATCGAGACTAGCCACGATAAACCTGGGCGTTATATATCGAGACTAGCCACGATAAACCTGGGCGTTATATATCGAGACTAGCCACGATAAACCTGGGCGTTATATATCGAGACTAGCCACGATAAACCTGGGCGTTATATATCGACTCAGCCACGATAAACCTGGGCGTTATATATCGACTAGCCACGATAAACCTGGGCGTTATATATCGACTAGCCACGATAAACCTGGGCGTTATCGCGACTAGCCACGATAAACCTGGGCGTTATATATCGAGACTAGCCACGATAAACCTGGGCGTTATATATCGAGACTAGCCACGATAAACCTGGGCGTTATATATCGACTAGCCACGATAAACCTGGGCGTTATATATCGACTAGCCACGATAAACCTGGGCGTTATATATCGACTAGCCACGATAAACCTGGGCGTTATCGCGACTAGCCACGATAAACCTGGGCGTTATCGCGACTAGCCACGATAAACCTGGGCGTTATCGCGACTAGCCACGATAAACCTGGGCGTTATCGCGACTAGCCACGATAAACCTGGGCGGTATCGCGACTAGCCACGATAAACCTGGGCGTTATCGCGACTAGCCACGATAAACCTGGGCGTTATCGCGACTAGCCACGATAAACCTGGGCGTTATCGCGACTAGCCACGATAAACCTGGGCGTTATAGCGACTAGCCACGATAAACCTGGGCGTTATCGCGACTAGCCACGATAAACCTGGGCGTTATCGACTTACCCTTGTGAGGCTTGTAGGTGAGAGGCTTAGAGAGACTGGCCTTCAGATCAAAGTTGGCCTTGTTGGTTCCAGGAGTGTGAGAAAGAACACTGGTGTTTGCATTAAACACAAATGCTGTTCCTTATATATATAAAAAAAAAGAAGGAAAAATGCCAAAGAAAACAGGAAGGAATCAATTCAGTTGTAATGCATAGATAATGCAAAGTAAAGACCACATAGAAATTACATTGAACGTGTTCTAGATTTAGAGAGGACGTTACCTGGCATCTTGGTGCTAGAGGGAACAGAGAGCTTGTTGACTTCACGTTTCCCGACAACTTTAGTCTCTTTTCCAGGAGTGACGAGATCCACGCGGGTTGACGGGCGCGCTGGTGTCTTGACCATAGACCTCTTGTGCTCGTTATCCTGAGTCGCCTGAGAGAACCTTTACACAAACCAACAGTTGGACTTAATCTATAACATTTCATTCCAGAAAACGGTCACCTTGAACAAAAGCTAGTGAGTTCACCTCTATTTTGCAGCAACTCGTCACACAGGGCACGGTGTGAAGTTCGTCACAAGAGGTTTAACCAGGAAGTTTCAGTAGCACTGTAAAGTACTTGGTACTAACTAAATCAGACCATTTTTTTAAAGACTCACCGAACATTGATCCTGCAAGTGGACAGGACTGTGGGTCTGAATGGAACAGCAGCGTCCTTCTGAGGGGAGTTGGTGCCTGAGACCCGGGTCGGTCTGCGTTGGTCTGTAGCCGGCTTACTGGCTGAGAGTCTACTTTTATCAGTGGCTGATTTGATGCCTGAGACCCGGGTCGGTCTGCGTTGGTCTGTGGCAGGTCTCTGGGATGCTGGGCTGAACAGGGAGGCACAGCTCGACACCTGGAAAACACATCAACGATTGATCACACCAAGCAACAATTGAATAGGAACCAATTAAGAAGCTAAAAAATATTAGAAATGTACTGCTTACCACTGGGGGTTTTCCTTCAGTCGGGTGAGAAAGAGTCTTATCGGAGAGAACCTAAAGAATATAAAAAGACAATATATAATTAACCATTTGATAAATTTATGAATTAGCTATGCTATTTTGTAATTAATAGTTCCTTGGGCTTATTTGAGATTGAACATCAAACCCCACCTTGACCACAACACAAACAACACCTCTAAACTATACTGCTCAAAAAAATAAAGGGAACACTTAAACAACACAATGTAACTCCAAGTCAATCACACTTCTGTGAAATCAAACTGTCCCCTTAGGAAGCAACACTGATTGACAATAAATTTCACATGCTGTTGTGCAAATGGAATAGACAACAGGTGGAAATTATAGGCAATTAGCAAGACACCCCCAATAAAGGAGTGGTTCTGCAGGTGGGGGACCACAGACCACTTCTCAGTTCCTATGCTTCCTGGCTGATGTTTTGGTCACTTTTGAATGCTGGCGGTGCTTTCACTCTAGTGGTAGCATGAGACGGAGTCTCCAACCCACACAAGTGGCTCGGGTAGTGCAGCTCATCCAGGATGGCATATCAATACGCGCTGTGGCAAGAAGGTTTGCTGTGTCTGTCAGCGTATTGTCCAGAGCATGGAGGCGCTACCAGGAGACAGGCCAGTACATCAGGAGACGTGGAGGAGGCCGTAGGAGGGCAACAACCCAGCAGCAGGACCACTACCTCCGCCTTTGTGCAAGGAGGAGCACTGCCAGAGCCCTGCAAAATGACCTCCAGCAGGCCACAAATGTGCATGTGTCTGCTCAAACGGTCAGAAACAGACACCATGAGGGTCCAACGTCCACAGGTGGGGGTTGTGCTTACAGCCCAACACCGTGCAGGACGTTTGGCATTTGCCAGAGAACACCAAGATTGGCAAATTCGCCACTGGCGCCCTGTGCTCTTCACAGATGAAAGCAGGTTCACACTGAGCACATGTGACAGACGTGACAGTCTGGAGACGCCGTGGAGAACGTTCTGCTGCCTGCAACATCCTCCAGCATGACCGGTTTGGCGATGGGTCAGTCGTGGGGTGGCATTTCTTTGGGGGGCCGCACAGCCCCCCAGAGGTAGCCTGACTGCCATTAGGTACCGAGATGAGATCCTCAGACCCCTTGTGAGACCATATACTGGTGCAGTTGGCCCTGGGTTCCTCCCAATGCAAGACAATGTTAGACCTCAAGTGGCTGGAGTGTGTCAGCAGTTCCTGCAAGAGGAAGGCATTGATGCTATGGACTGACCCGCCCGTTCCCCAGACCTGAATCCAATTGAGCACATCTGGGACATCATGTCTCGCTCCATCCACCAACGCCATGTTGCACCACAGACTGTCCAGGAGTTGGCGGATGCTTTAGTCCAGGTCTGGGAGGAGATCCCTCAGGAGACCATCCGCCACCTCATCAGGAGCACGCCCAGGCATTGTAGGGAGGTCATACAGGCACGTGGAGGCCACACACACTACTGAGCCTCATTTTGACTTGTTTTAAGGACATTACATCAAAGTTGCATCAGCCTGTAGTGTGGTTTTCCACTTTAATTTTGAGTGTGACCCTAAATCCAGACCTCCATGGGTTGATAAATTTGATTTCCATTGATAATTTGTGTGATTTTGTTGTCAGCACATTCAACTATGTAAAGAAAAAAATATTGAATAAGAATATTTCATTCATTCAGATCTAGGATGTGTTATTTTAGTGTTCCCTTTACTTTTTTGAGCAGTGTAGTTCAACTCTGACCCTGCGAGGTCCAGAGACCGCTGGTTTTCTGTTCTACCTGATAATTAAAATTGCACCCACCTGGTGTCCCAGGTCTAAATTAGTCCCGGTTTTTTTTTAAACACAGTGGAACTGGCTTTGAGGTCCAGAGTTGAGGGATATAGTTCATTACCTTCAGTTCCTTCACGGAACTTCTGAACAAATCAATTTGCTTGGTCTTCCTTTCCACGTACGAATCGATTGACTCCATCCTCTTGAAATGTGCCTCGTGGAGCTTTCTGAAGTCTACAATAGAAAGGGTGTAAATTATATCTATTTTTTCTTCTCTCCCCCAGGTCAGAATTTTGACTACTTATCTCGAGGCTTAATGTATTCCCGGACAGACATCGTTTCAAGCAAGGACCTAAAAAAAAAAAATGTTTTAGATCCTGTAGCTACAGAACGTATGATTCAGGTGACTAACTTGGTGTCGTAGGCTTCAGCATCGACTTCGTCCTCTTCAGGAGCCCCTCGTGGCGAGGGATCTTTCCCACTGGCTTCACCACCTTCTGTCCCTCTCCTATGCAAAGCAATATGAGAATGTGATCAATAAACATTTTTTTTTTTTTTTTTTACATTTTAGTAATTTAGCAGATGTTCTTATCCAGAGCGACTTACAGGAGCCTGGCTCAAGGACAGATTTTTTATTTATTTATTTATTATTACCTAGTCGACTCTGGTATTCGAAACCACCAACCTCTCGGTTACTGGCCCAATGCTCTTAACTGCTAGGCTACCTGCCACCCTAATGATGTTACTGAAACCAGAGTTGAAGCTCTACATAACACTTCCACGTCCACCAGACTAACCTTTCTCAAAAGTCACTGCTGGGGCTGCATCTTTGTGGCCAGGTTCAGGCGGTGTCTGAACATTGGTTTTCTGTGACTCCTCCACTGGTGCTGCCACCCCAGAATCCTTAGCGGCAGACGTTTTCCTTCTCTTAACACTCCCTTGGCCGATTCTGGGTTCAACCAGCTTCTCAAAGATCTAGATCAAAAACACCATAGTTCAGTTTCTCAAACAGAGCAAACATGTCCTTTCTTAACATAAGACACATGGAGACCACTGTCGGGGCACACACACACACACCTCAACTTCAGGCTCCTTCCTCTTCTTCGGTCGCCCTCTACCGCGACGTTTGGTAACAAACTCCTGAGCTTGATGTTTTAGGAAAGGCTCATCAACCTGTGATGAATTGACGACTTCCTGGGTTGAGTTGATGTCATCCTGTGCAGCGATGCCAGTCTCATCCCCCTGCTAAAATTACAACGCAAACAGAGCTAGTTATAAACACACAGAAAGAAAGTTAAGGAGAAATCGGTGTACCTTGCAGATCGCATAGAAGTGTAATAAGTTGCGTTTTTTTTTAAATGTCAAGTGCACAAATTACAGTGAAATGCCTTTTTTGCAAAGAAGTTCTTATCCCAACAATGCAGTGATCAGTATCAATTTACACCTGTATTTAACTAGGCAAGTCGGTGAAGAACAAATTCTTATTGACAAAGACAGCCTACCCCGGCCAAACCCAGAAGACACGGGGCCAATTGTGCTCTGCCCTATGGTACTCCCAAACACGGCCGGATGTGATAGAGCCTGGATTCAAACAAGGGACAGTAGTGACGCCTTTTGCACTGAGATGCAGAACCTTAGATCGCTGCGCCACTCGGGAGCCCTATGCAGTAATCAATGTAGTAGTATAAAGTATATGCATAGTCACTTTACCTCTACCTACATGTAAAATGTTAACCTCGACTAATCTGTGCCCCCACACATTGACTCTCTACCTGTACCCCTTGTATATAGCCTTGTTACTGTTATTTTATTGTTGCTCTTAAAATTAGTATTTTTTGTATTTTCTTGTTTACTTCCAAGTTTATTTAGTAAATACCTTTACACATCTGCATTGTTGGTTAAAAGGCTGGTAAGTATGTTGTATTAGGCGCATGTGACAAATTAAAATTGTGCTTTTAAGTCAAATAGAACAAGAACAAAAACGAGAGAAAAAATATATAATTTGAACAGAAGTTGGAGGGAGCTTCAAGCCAGAACTTAACGTACCTCCACTGCAACATCTCCCTGCTGCTGGAAATGCTCCTTGAGCACCTTCAGAAGCTTATCAGCCTTAAAAAAAACACACACACACACATAAAACAAAGTTAGCTAGGTTATACACTGCAAAACAACGTGATGGATAATCTAGTACGTTAACTAGCTGTTAGTTGGGTAACGTTAGCTAGCTAACGCGTTAGCTAACCCACCAACAACCCAATACAGTTACTGTTTACGATTTATTGTACCTTCAGTTTTGAGGTTTTGAGCCCAATCTCCTTCGCAAGACTGCGTAATTCGGCATACTTCATGGAATCCAATTCCATTTTTTTTCTTTTTGTTTTACCTAAAAAAACAAATTAGTTTGTCGCTTGAACACGTTTTATCTCATCCGCTCCGACTCACAGACAATTTATTTTGTCGCGCCTGACCGTTAAAATGCTCAGGTTCAAAAAACTGGAGTATAAGACGTTTGATTGGCTGGCGGATGTACACGGAAGTACCTCGCAACCAATCAAAACTAATTTCTATTAGCACCTTGGTTCTCCACTAGATGGCAGTAAAAACACGGAATAAACGGAATAAAACAACCGAAAAAGACACTTAATAAAATATATGTTTTGGGTCAGAAGTTGAAATAACGTGACATTTTAAATAAAATAATAGAAACATCTATGATTTCGAGTCATTTCAATACTGCGATACAAATGACCAAAGCCTGGAGAATGAGTCAGTGAACCAAGCCATTTTGTCGGGCATCCAGCAACTTTCCATTGAGGACGATGGAACAGTGTGGGCTGATTCCCGAGCGATATGTGAAGAGGCAACATGTCAACTCACTCAATTTGTCTTAGTAAGTTGCTCAATTACAACTAGCTAGTTAGGTGTTTAATGTTTTGTCAACAAGAAATCCAATTGAATATTACTAGTGTGTTTACGTTGTCAGGTTTATAACGAGGGGGAACCCGGTCTGAGAGGTGTTTGAACCAGCAACGCTGCCCCTATGAGTAACTCGTACTAACGTAGGGCCGAGACCCCTCGAGCAGGGTTGGCCAACTGGCTTCTTCTTTGGTGGTTTATCGGTTGGCATTGGTTATTGTTTGGTATCCAACGTTATGGTGCATTACCACCACCTACTGTACTGGAGTGTGGGCCAGAGACAGGGAGAAACTCATTCCTACCTGCCAGTCCTATTGCTCTTAAAAAATATAAACATATTTGAGAGGATATCTAATATGACGTTTTATTCAATATACTATTTAAACTCATTTCCCTAATCCCCTTCTCCTTCATATCAGATCTCAGGCTCTCTATTTCCCTCTGATACTGCCCACATTGTATCAATACGTGCTCCACGGTCTCTATTTCTTGGTAATACTCACACTTTCCTGTTGGAAGCTTTCCTATCACATATAAGGTCTTATTCAACAGACTGTGTCACACCCTTAATCTTGTAAAAATAGCCTCCTCTCTTCTGACCCTCCCTCACCGTCCTCCCCGACTTTCCTCTGTACTTGAAGTAAATGCTTGCCCTTAGTATCTCTAGTCAACTGCTCCTGTCATCTCTACACCATCACTGTCCATATCAGGCTATTAACCTGTCATCTCTACACCATCACTGTCTATATCAGGCTGTTAACCTGCTCCTGTCATCTCTACACCATCACTGTCTATATCAGGCTGTTAACCTGCTCCTGTCATCTCTACACCATCACTGTCTATATCAGGCTGTTAACCTGTCATCTCTACACCATCACTGTCTATATCAGGCTGTTAACCTGCTCCTGTCATCTCTACACCATCACTGTCCATATCAGGCTTTTAACCTGTCATCTCTACACCATCACTGTCCATATCAGGCTTTTAACCTGTCATCTCTACACCATCACTGTCTATATCAGGCTTTTAGCCTGTCATCTCTACACCATCACTGTCTATATCAGGCTGTTAACCTGTCATCTCTACACCATCACTGTCCATATCAGGCTTTTAACCTGTCATCTCTACACCATCACTGTCCATATCAGGCTTTTAACCTGTCATCTCTACACCATCACTGTCTATATCAGGCTGTTAACCTGCTCCTGTCATCTCTACACCATCACTGTCTATATCAGGCTGTTAACCTGTCATCTCTACACCATCACTGTCCATATCAGGCTGTTAACCTGTCATCTCTACACCATCACTGTCTATATCAGGCTTTTAACCTGTCATCTCTACACCATCACTGTCCATATCAGGCTGTTAACCTGTCATCTCTACACCATCACTGTCCATATCAGGCTATTAACCTGCTCCTGTCATCTCTACACCATCACTGTCTATATCAGGCTATTAACCTGTCATCTCTACACCATCACTGTCTATATCAGGCTGTTAACCTGTCATCTCTACACCATCACTGTCTATATCAGGCTATTAACCTGCTCCTGTCATCTCTACACCATCACTGTCTATATCAGGCTATTAACCTGTCATCTCTACACCATCACTGTCTATATCAGGCTGTTAACCTGTCATCTCTACACCATCACTGTCTATATCAGGCTTTTAACCTGTCATCTCTACACCATCACTGTCTATATCAGGCTTTTAACCTGTCATCTCTACACCATCACTGTCTATATCAGGCTTTTAACCTGTCATCTCTACACCATCACTGTCTATATCAGGCTTTTAACCTGCTCCTGTCATCTCTACACCATCACTGTCTATATCAGGCTATTAACCTGTCATCTCTAAACCATCACTGTCTATATCAGGCTATTAACCTGTCATCTCTAAACCATCACTGTCTATATCAGGCTTTTAACCTGCTCCTGTCATCTCTACACCATCACTGTCTATATCAGGCTTTTAACCTGTCATCTCTACACCATCACTGTCTATATCAGGCTTTTAACCTGCTCCTGTCATCTCTACACCATCACTGTCTATATCAGGCTTTTAACCTGTCATCTCTACACCATCACTGTCTATATCAGGCTTTTAACCTGCTCCTGTCATCTCTACACCATCACTGTCTATATCAGGCTTTTAACCTGTCATCTCTACACCATCACTGTCTATATCAGGCTGTTAACCTGTCATCTCTACACCATCACTGTCTATATCAGGCTGTTAACCTGCTCCTGTCATCTCTACACCATCACTGTCTATATCAGGCTTTTAACCTGTCATCTCTACACCATCACTGTCTATATCAGGCTGTTAACCTGTCATCTCTACACCATCACTGTCTATATCAGGCTGTTAACCTGTCATCTCTACACCATCACTGTCTATATCAGGCTGTTAACCTGCTCCTGTCATCTTTACACCATCACTGTCTATATCAGGCTGTTAACCTGTCATCTCTACACCATCACTGTCTATATCAGGCTGTTAACCTGTCATCTCTACACCATCACTGTCTATATCAGGCTTTTAACCTGCTCCTGTCATCTCTACACCATCACTGTCTATATCAGGCTGTTAACCTGCTCCTGTCATCTCTACACCATCACTGTCTATATCAGGCTGTTAACCTGTCATCTCTACACCATCACTGTCTATATCAGGCTGTTAACCTGCTCCTGTCATCTCTACACCATCACTGTCTATATCAGGCTTTTAACCTGTCATCTCTACACCATCACTGTCTATATCAGGCTTTTAACCTGCTCCTGTCATCTCTACACCATCACTGTCTATATCAGGCTTTTAACCTGTCATCTCTACACCATCACTGTCCATATCAGGCTTTTAACCTGTCATCTCTACACCATCACTGTCCATATCAGGCTTTTAACCTGTCATCTCTACACCATCACTGTCTATATCAGGCTGTTAACCTGCTCCTGTCATCTCTACACCATCACTGTCTATATCAGGCTGTTAACCTGTCATCTCTACACCATCACTGTCTATATCAGGCTTTTAACCTGTCATCTCTACACCATCACTGTCTATATCAGGCTTTTAACCTGTCATCACTACACCATCACTGTCTATATCAGGCTTTTAACCTGCTCCTGTCATCTCTATACCATCACTGTCTATATCAGGCTATTAACCTGTCATCTCTAAACCATCACTGTCTATATCAGGCTATTAACCTGTCATCACTACACCATCACTGTCTATATCAGGCTGTTAACCTGTCATCTCTACACCATCACTGTCTATATCAGGCTTTTAACCTGTCATCTCTACACCATCACTGTCTATATCAGGCTTTTAACCTGTCATCACTACACCATCACTGTCTATATCAGGCTTTTAACCTGCTCCTGTCATCTCTATACCATCACTGTCTATATCAGGCTATTAACCTGTCATCTCTACACCATCACTGTCTATATCAGGCTTTTAACCTGTCATCACTACACCATCACTGTCTATATCAGGCTTTTAACCTGCTCCTGTCATCTCTATACCATCACTGTCTATATCAGGCTATTAACCTGTCATCTCTAAACCATCACTGTCTATATCAGGCTTTTAACCTGTCATCTCTACACCATCACTGTCTATATCAGGCTTTTAACCTGTCATCTCTACACCATCACTGTCTATATCAGGCTGTTAACCTGTCATCTCTACACCATCACTGTCTATATCAGGCTTTTAACCTGCTCCTGTCATCTCTACACCATCACTGTCTATATCAGGCTTTTAACCTGTCATCTCTACACCATCACTGTCTATATCAGGCTGTTAACCTGTCATCTCTACACCATCACTGTCTATATCAGGCTTTTAACCTGCTCCTGTCATCTCTACACCATCACTGTCTATATCAGGCTTTTAACCTGCTCCTGTCATCTCTACACCATCACTGTCTATATCAGGCTTTTAACCTGTCATCACTACACCATCACTGTCTATATCAGGCTGTTAACCTGCTCCTGTCATCTCTACACCATCACTGTCCATATCAGGCTTTTAACCTGTCATCTCTACACCATCACTGTCCATATCAGGCTTTTAACCTGTCATCTCTACACCATCACTGTCTATATCAGGCTGTTAACCTGCTCCTGTCATCTCTACACCATCACTGTCTATATCAGGCTGTTAACCTGTCATCTCTACACCATCACTGTCTATATCAGGCTTTTAACCTGTCATCTCTACACCATCACTGTCTATATCAGGCTTTTAACCTGTCATCACTACACCATCACTGTCTATATCAGGCTTTTAACCTGCTCCTGTCATCTCTATACCATCACTGTCTATATCAGGCTATTAACCTGTCATCTCTAAACCATCACTGTCTATATCAGGCTATTAACCTGTCATCACTACACCATCACTGTCTATATCAGGCTGTTAACCTGTCATCTCTACACCATCACTGTCTATATCAGGCTTTTAACCTGTCATCTCTACACCATCACTGTCTATATCAGGCTTTTAACCTGTCATCACTACACCATCACTGTCTATATCAGGCTTTTAACCTGCTCCTGTCATCTCTATACCATCACTGTCTATATCAGGCTATTAACCTGTCATCTCTACACCATCACTGTCTATATCAGGCTTTTAACCTGTCATCACTACACCATCACTGTCTATATCAGGCTTTTAACCTGCTCCTGTCATCTCTATACCATCACTGTCTATATCAGGCTATTAACCTGTCATCTCTAAACCATCACTGTCTATATCAGGCTTTTAACCTGTCATCTCTACACCATCACTGTCTATATCAGGCTTTTAACCTGTCATCTCTACACCATCACTGTCTATATCAGGCTGTTAACCTGTCATCTCTACACCATCACTGTCTATATCAGGCTTTTAACCTGCTCCTGTCATCTCTACACCATCACTGTCTATATCAGGCTTTTAACCTGTCATCTCTACACCATCACTGTCTATATCAGGCTGTTAACCTGTCATCTCTACACCATCACTGTCTATATCAGGCTTTTAACCTGCTCCTGTCATCTCTACACCATCACTGTCTATATCAGGCTTTTAACCTGCTCCTGTCATCTCTACACCATCACTGTCTATATCAGGCTTTTAACCTGTCATCACTACACCATCACTGTCTATATCAGGCTGTTAACCTGCTCCTGTCATCTCTACACCATCACTGTCTATATCAGGCTATTAACCTGCTCCTGTCATCTCTACACCATCACTGTCTATATCAGGCTGTTAACCTGTCATCCCTACACCATCACTGTCCATATCAGGCTGTTAACCTGCTCCTGTCATCTCTACACCATCACTGTCTATATCAGGCTGTTAACCTGTCATCTCTACACCATCACTGTCTATATCAGGCTTTTAACCTGTCATCTCTACACCATCACTGTCTATATCAGGCTTTTAACCTGTCATCACTACACCATCACTGTCTATATCAGGCTGTTAACCTGTCATCTCTACACCATCACTGTCTATATCAGGCTGTTAACCTGCTCCTGTCATCTCTACACCATCACTGTCTATATCAGGCTGTTAACCTGTCATCTCTACACCATCACTGTCTATATCAGGCTTTTAACCTGCTCCTGTCATCTCTACACCATCACTGTCTATATCAGGCTGTTAACCTGTCATCTCTACACCATCACTGTCTATATCAGGCTGTTAACCTGCTCCTGTCATCTCTACACCATCACTGTCTATATCAGGCTGTTAACCTGTCATCTCTACACCATCACTGTCCATATCAGGCTGTTAACCTGCTCCTGTCATCTCTACACCATCACTGTCCATATCAGGCTGTTAACCTGTCATCTCTACACCATCACTGTCCATATCAGGCTGTTAACCTGCTCCTTTCATCTCTACACCATCACTGTCTATATCAGGCTGTTAACCTGTCATCTCTACACCATCACTGTCCATATCAGGCTTTTAACCTGCTCCTGTCATCTCTACACCATCACTGTCTATATCAGGCTGTTAACCTGTCATCTCTACACCATCACTGTCTATATCAGGCTGTTAACCTGTCATCTCTACACCATCACTGTCTATATCAGGCTGTTAACCTGTCATCTCTACACCATCACTGTCTATATCAGGCTTTTAACCAGCTCCTGTCATCTCTACACCATCACTGTCTATATCAGGCTGTTAACCTGTCATCTCTACACCATCACTGTCCATATCAGGCTTTTAACCTGTCATCTCTACACCATCACTGTCCATATCAGGCTTTTAACCTGTCATCTCTACACCATCACTGTCTATATCAGGCTGTTAACCTGCTCCTGTCATCTCTACACCATCACTGTCTATATCAGGCTGTTAACCTGTCATCTCTACACCATCACTGTCTATATCAGGCTTTTAACCTGTCATCTCTACACCATCACTGTCTATATCAGGCTTTTAACCTGTCATCACTACACCATCACTGTCTATATCAGGCTTTTAACCTGCTCCTGTCATCTCTATACCATCACTGTCTATATCAGGCTATTAACCTGTCATCTCTAAACCATCACTGTCTATATCAGGCTATTAACCTGTCATCACTACACCATCACTGTCTATATCAGGCTGTTAACCTGTCATCTCTACACCATCACTGTCTATATCAGGCTTTTAACCTGTCATCTCTACACCATCACTGTCTATATCAGGCTTTTAACCTGTCATCACTACACCATCACTGTCTATATCAGGCTTTTAACCTGCTCCTGTCATCTCTATACCATCACTGTCTATATCAGGCTATTAACCTGTCATCTCTAAACCATCACTGTCTATATCAGGCTTTTAACCTGTCATCTCTACACCATCACTGTCTATATCAGGCTTTTAACCTGTCATCTCTACACCATCACTGTCTATATCAGGCTGTTAACCTGTCATCTCTACACCATCACTGTCTATATCAGGCTTTTAACCTGCTCCTGTCATCTCTACACCATCACTGTCTATATCAGGCTTTTAACCTGTCATCTCTACACCATCACTGTCTATATCAGGCTGTTAACCTGTCATCTCTACACCATCACTGTCTATATCAGGCTTTTAACCTGCTCCTGTCATCTCTACACCATCACTGTCTATATCAGGCTTTTAACCTGCTCCTGTCATCTCTACACCATCACTGTCTATATCAGGCTTTTAACCTGTCATCACTACACCATCACTGTCTATATCAGGCTGTTAACCTGCTCCTGTCATCTCTACACCATCACTGTCTATATCAGGCTATTAACCTGCTCCTGTCATCTCTACACCATCACTGTCTATATCAGGCTGTTAACCTGTCATCCCTACACCATCACTGTCCATATCAGGCTGTTAACCTGCTCCTGTCATCTCTACACCATCACTGTCTATATCAGGCTGTTAACCTGTCATCTCTACACCATCACTGTCTATATCAGGCTTTTAACCTGTCATCTCTACACCATCACTGTCTATATCAGGCTTTTAACCTGTCATCACTACACCATCACTGTCTATATCAGGCTGTTAACCTGTCATCTCTACACCATCACTGTCTATATCAGGCTGTTAACCTGCTCCTGTCATCTCTACACCATCACTGTCTATATCAGGCTGTTAACCTGTCATCTCTACACCATCACTGTCTATATCAGGCTGTTAACCTGTCATCTCTACACCATCACTGTCTATATCAGGCTTTTAACCAGCTCCTGTCATCTCTACACCATCACTGTCTATATCAGGCTGTTAACCTGTCATCTCTACACCATCACTGTCTATATCAGGCTATTAACCTGCTCCTGTCATCTCTACACCATCACTGTCTATATCAGGCTGTTAACCTGCTCCTGTCATCTCTACACCATCACTGTCTATATCAGGCTGTTAACCTGTCATCTCTACACCATCACTGTCTATATCAGGCTGTTAACATGTCATCTCTACACCATCACTGTCTATATCAGGCTGTTAACCTGCTCCTGTCATCTCTATACCATCACTGTCTATATCAGGCTTTTAACCTGTCATCTCTACACCATCACTGTCTATATCAGGCTATTAACCTGTCATCTCTACACCATCACTGTCTATATCAGGCTGTTAACCTGTCATCTCTACACCATCACTGTCTATATCAGGCTGTTAACCTGTCATCTCTACACCATCACTGTCTATATCAGGCTTTTAACCTGTCATCTCTACACCATCACTGTCTATATCAGGCTATTAACCTGTCATCTCTACACCATCACTGTCTATATCAGGCTGTTAACCTGCTCCTGTCATCTCTACACCATCACTGTCTATATCAGGCTTTTAACCTGTCATCTCTACACCATCACTGTCTATATCAGGCTGTTAACCTGCTCCTGTCATCTCTACACCATCACTGTCTATATCAGGCTTTTAACCTGTCATCTCTACACCATCACTGTCTATATCAGGCTGTTAACCTGTCATCTCTACACCATCACTGTCTATATCAGGCTGTTAACCTGTCATCTCTACACCATCACTGTCTATATCAGGCTGTTAACCTGCTCCTGTCATCTCTACACCATCACTGTCTATATCAGGCTGTTAACCTGCCATCTCTACACCATCACTGTCTATATCAGGCTATTAACCTGCTCCTGTCATCTCTACACCATCACTGTCTATATCAGGCTGTTAACCTGCTCCTGTCATCTCTACACCATCACTGTCTATATCAGGCTATTAACCTGCTCCTGTCATCTCTACACCATCACTGTCTATATCAGGCTGTTAACCTGTCATCTCTACACCATCACTGTCTATATCAGGCTTTTAACCTGTCATCTCTACACCATCACTGTCCATATCAGGCTTTTAACCTGTCATCTCTACACCATCACTGTCTATATCAGGCTGTTAACCTGCTCCTGTCATCTCTACACCATCACTGTCTATATCAGGCTGTTAACCTGTCATCTCTACACCATCACTGTCTATATCAGGCTGTTAACCTGCTCCTGTCATCTCTACACCATCACTGTCCATATCAGGCTGTTAACCTGTCATCTCTACACCATCACTGTCTATATCAGGCTTTTAACCTGTCATCTCTACACCATCACTGTCTATATCAGGCTGTTAACCTGCTCCTGTCATCTCTACACCATCACTGTCTATATCAGGCTTTTAACTTGCTCCTGTCATCTCTACACCATCACTGTCTATATCAGGCTGTTAACCTGCTCCTGTCATCTCTACACCATCACTGTCTATATCAGGCTATTAACCTGTCATCTCTACACCATCACTGTCTATATCAGGCTATTAACCTGTCATCTCTACACCATCACTGTCTATATCAGGCTGTTAACCTGTCATCTCTACACCATCACTGTCTATATCAGGCTTTTAACCTGTCATCTCTACACCATCACTGTCTATATCAGGCTTTTAACCTGTCATCTCTACACCATCACTGTCTATATCAGGCTTTTAACCTGCTCCTGTCATCTCTACACCATCACTGTCTATATCAGGCTTTTAACCTGTCATCTCTACACCATCACTGTCTATATCAGGGTGTTAACCTGCTCCTTTCATCTCTACACCATCACTGTCTATATCAGGCTTTTAACCTGTCATCTCTACACCATCACTGTCTATATCAGGCTGTTAACCTGTCATCTCTACACCATCACTGTCTATATCAGGCTGTTAACCTGCTCCTGTCATCTCTACACCATCACTGTCTATATCAGGCTTTTAACCTGCTCCTGTCATCTCTACACCATCACTGTCTATATCAGGCTGTTAACCTGTCATCTCTACACCATCACTGTCTATATCAGGCTGTTAACCTGCTCCTGTCATCTCTACACCATCACTGTCTATATCAGGCTTTTAACCTGCTCCTGTCATCTCTACACCATCACTGTCTATATCAGGCTTTTAACCTGTCATCTCTACACCATCACTGTCTATATCAGGCTGTTAACCTGTCATCTCTACACCATCACTGTCTATATCAGGCTTTTAACCTGTCATCTCTACACCATCACTGTCTATATCAGGCTATTAACCTGTCATCTCTACACCATCACTGTCCATATCAGGCTTTTAACCTGTCATCTCTACACCATCACTGTCCATATCAGGCTTTTTGCCTCTGCCTTGCTCATTGAAACTACAACATCAACATCCCCACTATTAAGTGCTTGTTTAGCCCCTACATTAGCTGCCTTGTTCCCCTCCACCCCACATATGCTGGGACCCAAGTCAATGTTATCTGTATACCCATCTGTCTAATCCTGCTATGGGGTTGTAGCACCTCATAAAGCTGGTCTTGTCTGCTAACTGACCTAAAGGACGGCAGACTCATCAACAATGCACATGAATTAGAGCAAATAACTACTGTCTGTCTTGACTTCCTCCACCCACTGCAAGGCCAACAGTACGGCCATCAGCTCCGCCGTATATACAGCCAGACGATCTGTAATACATTTCCTGACTTCCACCCCACATTCCTGCACTACAGATGTTGACCCAGAACTGCCTGTCCTTGAATCTCCTTGAACCATCTGTGTATATGGCCACAAAATCCTCATACACAATATCCAGATGTCTTCATATGACTATTAACCAGAACCTGGATGTCCTGTTACAGACTGTTGATGTGGTCATATAGCTAATGGCTTAGTCCAGTATTTCACTCAAGGAGCCAAACGTTACTCCTTAGTCCAATGTTACATGTTTTGTATAAAGGGCGAATTGACTCTGTAAACCAAAACAGCCCAGTACTCATCTACATGTGTTGAAACATTATTTTGATGTGATATTAAAGTATAGGGATTTGTTTCAACACATCAACACCCTCCCTATCTTTCTGTTGTCTCTCCAATCAGATGGTTCAACACCCTCCCTATCTGTCCCTAGTCTCTCCAATCAGATGGTTCAACACCCTCCCTATCTGTCCCTAGTCTTTCCAATCAGATGGTTCAACACCCTCCCTATCTGTCCCTAGTCTCTCCAATCAGATGGTTCAACACCCTCCCTATCTGTCCCTAGTCTCTCCAATCAGATGGTTCAACACCCTCCCTATCTGTCCCTAGTCTCTCCAATCAGATGGTTCAACACCCTCCCTATCTTTCTGTAGTCCAATCAGATGGTTCAACACCCTCCCTATCTTTCTGTAGTCCAATCAGATGGTTCAACACCCTCCCTATCTGTCCCTAGTCTCTCCAGATAGATCAACTTCCTCCCTATCTGTCCCTAGTCTCTCCAGATGGATCAACTCCCTCCCTATCTCTCCCTAGTCTCTCCAGATGGATCAACTCCCTCCCTATCTGTCCCTAGTCTCTCCAATCAGATGGTTCAACACCCTCCCTATCTGTCCCTAGTCTCTCCAGATGGATCAACTCCCTCCCTATCTGTCCCTAGTCTCTCCAGATGGATCAACTCCCTCCCTATCTGTCCCTAGTCTCTCCAATCAGATGGTTCAACACCCTCCCTATCTTTCTGTAGTCCAATCAGATGATTCAACACCCTCCCTATCTTTCTGTAGTCCAATCAGATGGTTCAACACCCTCCCTATCTTTCTGTAGTCCAATCAGATGGATCAACTCCCTCCCTATCTTTCTGTAGTCCAATCAGATGATTCAACACCCTCCCTATCTTTCTGTAGTCCAATCAGATGATTCAACACCCTCCCTATCTTTCTGTAGTCCAATCAGATGGTTCAACACCCTCCCTATCTTTCTGTAGTCCAATCAGATGGATCAACTCCCTCCTATCTCTCCCTAGTCTCTCCAGATGGATCAACTCCCTCCCTATCTCTCCCTAGTCTCTCCAGATGGATCAACTCCCTCCCTATCTGTCCCTAGTCTCTCCAATCAGATGGTTCAACACCCTCCCTATCTGTCCCTAGTCTCTCCAATCAGATGGTTCAACACCCTCCCTATCTGTCCCTAGTCTCTCCAATCAGATGGTTCAACACCCTCCCTATCTTTCTGTAGTCCAATCAGATGGTTCAACACCCTCCCTATCTTTCTGTAGTCCAATCAGATGGTTCAACACCCTCCCTATCTGTCCCTAGTCTCTCCAGATAGATCAACTCCCTCCCTATCTGTCCCTAGTCTCTCCAGATGGATCAACTCCCTCCCTATCTCTCCCTAGTCTCTCCAGATGGATCAACTCCCTCCCTATCTGTCCCTAGTCTCTCCAATCAGATGGTTCAACACCCTCCCTATCTGTCCCTAGTCTCTCCAGATGGATCAACTCCCTCCCTATCTCTCCCTAGTCTCTCCAGATGGATCAACTCCCTCCCTATCTGTCCCTAGTCTCTCCAATCAGATGGTTCAACACCCTCCTATCTGTCCCTAGTCTCTCCAATCAGATGGTTCAACACCCTCCCTATCTGTCCCTAGTCTCTCCAATCAGATGGTTCAACACCCTCCCTATCTTTCTGTAGTCCAATCAGATGGTTCAACACCCTCCCTATCTTTCTGTAGTCCAATCAGATGGTTCAACACCCTCCCTATCTGTCCCTAGTCTCTCCAGATAGATCAACTCCCTCCCTATCTGTCCCTAGTCTCTCCAGATGGATCAACTCCCTCCCTATCTCTCCCTAGTCTCTCCAGATGGATCAACTCCCTCCCTATCTGTCCCTAGTCTCTCCAATCAGATGGTTCAACACCCTCCCTATCTGTCCCTAGTCTCTCCAGGTGGATCAACTCCCTCCCTATCTGTCCCTAGTCTCTCCAATCAGATGGTTCAACACCCTCCCTATCTTTCTGTAGTCCAATCAGATGATTCAACACCCTCCCTATCTTTCTGTAGTCCAATCAGATGGTTCAACACCCTCCCTATCTTTCTGTAGTCCAATCAGATGGATCAACACCCTCCCTATCTTTCTGTAGTCCAATCAGATGGATCAACTCCCTCCCTATCTTTCTGTAGTCCAATCAGATGATTCAACACCCTCCCTATCTTTCTGTAGTCCAATCAGATGATTCAACACCCTCCCTATCTTTCTGTAGTCCAATCAGATGGTTCAACACCCTCCCTATCTTTCTGTAGTCCAATCAGATGGATCAACTCCCTCCCTATCTCTCCCTAGTCTCTCCAGATGGATCAACTCCCTCCCTATCTCTCCCTAGTCTCTCCAGATGGATCAACTCCCTCCCTATCTGTCCCTAGTCTCTCCAATCAGATGGTTCAACACCCTCCCTATCTGTCCCTAGTCTCTCCAATCAGATGGTTCAACACCCTCCCTATCTGTCCCTAGTCTCTCCAATCAGATGGTTCAACACCCTCCCTATCTTTCTGTAGTCCAATCAGATGGTTCAACACCCTCCCTATCTTTCTGTAGTCCAATCAGATGGTTCAACACCCTCCCTATCTGTCCCTAGTCTCTCCAGATAGATCAACTCCCTCCCTATCTGTCCCTAGTCTCTCCAGATGGATCAACTCCTCCCTATCTCTCCCTAGTCTCTCCAGATGGATCAACTCCCTCCCTATCTGTCCCTAGTCTCTCCAATCAGATGGTTCAACACCCTCCCTATCTGTCCCTAGTCTCTCCAGATGGATCAACTCCCTCCCTATCTGTCCCTAGTCTCTCCAGGTGGATCAACTCCCTCCCTATCTGTCCCTAGTCTCTCCAATCAGATGGTTCAACACCCTCCCTATCTTTCTGTAGTCCAATCAGATGATTCAACACCCTCCCTATCTTTCTGTAGTCCAATCAGATGGTTCAACACCCTCCCTATCTGTCCCTAGTCTCTCCAATCAGATGGTTCAACACCCTCCCTATCTTTCTGTAGTCCAATCAGATGATTCAACACCCTCCCTATCTTTCTGTAGTCCAATCAGATGGTTCAACACCCTCCCTATCTGTCCCTAGTCTCTCTAGATAGATCAACTCCCTCCCTATCTTTGCCTAGTCTCTCCAGATGGATCAACTCCCTCCCTATCTGTCCCTAGTCTCTCCAATCAGATGGTTCAACACCCTCCCTATCTGTCCCTAGTCTCTCCAGATGGATCAACTCCCTCCCTATCTGTCCCTAGTCTCTCCAACACTTCTAGATTAACTACTGGAGGCGGGAGTAGCCATGGTTGATTTACAGGAATAGCTACTGTTGGCCAAAACTCCCTTCCTTACAGTCCCATCTCCTACATCTGTGTATTACCGCACCTACCAAAAGCTTGTGTTCTGTCTTCGCTCATGTTCCCAGCATGCCTGTAAAATCCCTTTCGCAGGATGAGACACCCCATGCCCCTGTAGGTTGACACCATAATGAATTGCCAGCTGTTGTCCCCTAATCTGCAATTGCATATCCCCCCCTATCTCCACCTAAAGTGCAGACACTGGGGAGGTACGAAACGTCCCACTACTCCTTGCCCCTGTATGACTTTCCAATGATGTCCGGGATGCTGACCCATACACTATGCTGCCACAGTCTATTACAGATCAGATCAGTGCAACGAGGGGGAACACGCCCCCCCCCCCCCCACTCCTTCCCTGTCAGACCGGATCAATGCAACATATTTGGTCTTCAATGAGGAACACCGGGACCCTCCACTCCTTCACCCGTCAGACAGCGCGTCACATTTAGCACCTTCTTACACTATTCCACCACTCTCTCAATGTGTTCTGCCCAGGTCAGTCTAGGGTCAAAGTTTACCCCAAGGAACCTGAAGGCCCCCACCCTTTCCAAGTTTCTCCCATATAACCTCAAGCATACCTCATCTCCCACCTACCACCTGGTAAAGAACACTGTCTGAGTTTTCTCTACAGAGAACCTGAATCCCCACATTAATGCCCACTGCTCTTCCTCATCAATCACTTCCTGTACCTTCCTGACTATGTATGGCACATTTCTTCCCCTCTTCCATAAGGCGCCATCATCTCCAAATAACGACCTCCCAATATCCGTCCGTACCTGAGAGTAAACATCATTGATCACGATTGAGAACAACAGTAGACTAATCACGCTCCCCTGCGGTGTACCGTTATCCACAGGGTAGCTGGGTGATAGAGACTTCCCCACCCTCACCTGGATAGACCTTCCAAACAGGAAGTCCTTTATCCAGTGGTGCGTTCTTCCTCCTACCCCCATAATATCAAGCTTGATTAGCAAACCCTCCTTCCATATCATATCATACACCTTCTCCACATCATATCATACACATTCTCCACATCATATCATACACATTCTCCACATCATATCATACACATTCTCCACATCATATCATACACCTTCTCCACATCATATCATACACCTTCTTCACATCATATCATACACATTCTCCACATCATATCATACACCTTCTCCACATCACATCATACACATTCTCCACATCATATCATATCATACACCTTCTCCACATCATATCATACACATTCTCCACATCATATCATACACCTTCTCCACATCACATCATACAACTTCTCCACATCACATCATATCATACACCTTCTCCACATCATATCATACACATTCTCCACATCATATCATACACCTTCTCCACATCACATCATACACCTTCTCCACATCACATCATACACCTTCTCCACATCATATCATACACCTTCTCCACATCACATCATACACCTTCTCCACATCACATCATATCATACACCTTCTCCACATCACATCATATCATACACCTTCTCCACATCACATCATACACCTTCTCCACATCACATCATACACCTTCTCCACATCATACACCTTCTCCACATCATATCATACACCTTCTCCACATCACATCATACACCTTCTCCACATCACATCATACACCTTCTCCACATCACATCATACACCTTCTCCACATCACATCATATCATACACCTTCTCCACATAAAAAAATACAGCTACAACAGTCTCCTTGTTCACCTGAGCCTTCCTGACCTCTCCTTCCAATCAGAGCACTGGGTCCATAGTTCCCCTTCCGTTCCTGATCTCTCCTTCCAATCAGAGCACTGTGTCCATAGTTCCCCTCCCCTTCCTGATCTCTCCTTCCAATCAGAGCACTGGGTCCATAGTTCCCCTTCCGTTCCTGATCTCTCCTTCCAATCAGAGCACTGTGTCCATAGTTCCCCTCCCCTTCCTGACCTCTCCTTCCAATCAGAGCACTGGGTCCATAGTTCCCCTTCCTGACCTCTCCTTCCAATCAGAGCACTGTGTCCATAGTTCCCCTTCCTGACCTCTCCTTCCAATCAGAGCACTGGGTCCATAGTTCCCCTTCCTGATCTCTCCTTCCAATCAGAGCACTGGGTCCATAGTTCCCCTTCCTGACCTCTCCTTCCAATCAGAGCACTGGGTCCATAGTTCCCCTTCCTGATCTCTCCTTCCAATCAGAGCACTGGGTCCATAGTTCCCCTTCCTGACCTCTCCTTCCAATCAGAGCACTGGGTCCATAGATCCCCTTCCTGACCTCTCCTTCCAATCAGATCACTGGGTCCATTGTTCCCCTTCCTGATCTCTCCTTCCAATCAGAGCACTGGGTCCATAGTTCCCCTTCCTGACCTCTCCTTCCAATCAGAGCACTGGGTCCATAGTTCCCCTTCCTGATCTCTCCTTCCAATCAGAGCACTGGGTCCATAGTTCCCCTTCCTGACCTCTCCTTCCAATCAGAGCACTGGGTCCATAGTTCCCCTTCCTGATCTCTCCTTCCAATCAGAGCACTGTGTCCATAGTTCCCCTTCCTGATCTCTCCTTCCAATCAGAGCACTGGGTCCATAGTTCCCCTCCCGTTCCTGATCTCTCCTTCCAATCAGAGCACTGGGTCCATAGTTCCCCTTCCTGACCTCTCCTTCCAATCAGAGCACTGGGTCCATAGTTCCCCTTCCTGACCTCTCCTTCCAATCAGAGCACTGGGTCCATAGTTCCCCTTCCTGACCTCTCCTTCCAATCAGAGCACTGGGTCCATAGTTCCCCTTCCTGACCTCTCCTTCCAATCAGAGCACTGGGTCCATAGTTCCCCTTCCTGACCTCTCCTTCCAATCAGAGCACTGGGTCCATAGTTCCCCTCCCCTTCCTGACCTCTCCTTCCAATCAGAGTACTGGGTCCATAGTTCCCCTCCCCTTCCTGACCTCTCCTTCCAATCAGAGCACTGGGTCCATGGTTCCCCTTCCTGACCTCTCCTTCCAATCAGCGCACTGGGTCCATAGTTCCCCTCCCCTTCCTGACCTCTCCTTCCAATCAGAGCACTGGGTCCATAGTTCCCCTCCCCTTCCTGACCTCTCCTTCCAATCAGAGCACCGTGTCCATAGTTCTTAATCTTACATACATGTGATGTTAAAGCTATTGGCCGATAGCTTGTTGGCCTCATTGGGTCCTTTCCTGGCTTCCGGATTGGTACCACTACTGCCTTCTTCCAGCTGCCTGGTAGTTTCCCCTCCTCACACACTCTGTTGTTGTACAACACCAATACCGTATCGAGTGCCTCATCGCTAAGATGGGCCAACATAATATAACACACCTCATCTTTCCCAGGTGAAGTTAACCCAGCCGTACCTATTGCCCTTTTCACCTCAGCCATGACGCATTCGACGCATCATTTACATCCTCCCTCCTATCCAACACTCCAGGAAGCTCCTCTCTCGTTCTCTCTCTCTCCCCCTCTGCCCTTCCTCTGACAAATTTGCAGAGCTATTCACTTGGACAAACACTTTGGCCATCATCTCTGCCTTCTCCTCATCTGTTACTGCCACATCCTTCCCACTCCCTTCTGACCCCACTCATCCTCTTAATCATCCCGCACACTTCTCCCACAGCTGTCGCACTTCCAATGGTGTCACAGAACCGACACCAACACAACCTCTTTGCCTGACGGATAGTTCTCCTCACCAGGGCCTGTTGATACTGAACCAGACTGAGGGATAGTTCTCCTCACCAGGGCCTGGGCCTGTTGATACTGAATCAGACTGAGGGATAGTTCTCCTCACCAGGGCCTGTTTATACTGAACCAGACTGATGGATAGTTCTCCTCACCAGGGCCTGTTGATACTGAATCAGACTGAGGGATAGTTCTCCTCACCAGGGCCTGGGCCTGTTGATACTGAACCAGACTGAGGGATAGTTCTCCTCACCAGGGCCAGGGCCTGTTGATACTGAATCAGACTGAGGGATAGTTCTCCTCACCAGGGCCTGTTTATACTGAACCAGACTGAGGGATAGTTCTCCTCACCAGGGCCTGTTTATACTGAATCAGACTGAGGGATAGTTCTCCTCACCAGGGCCTGTTTATACTGAATCAGACTGAGGGATAGTTCTCCTCACCAGGGCCTGTTTATACTGAACCAGACTGATGGAGGTCTCTGTCCTTTTCATTACTCTAAACGCCCAGTTCCTACTCCACACTCCTCCTTCCACCATGGGACTGCTTTCCTCCTCCTCCTCCCTGAACTCTTAGGTATCGCCTCAGTAGCTGCCCCCACTAACGCTGTTCTCACCAGTTATTCATACTTTCCACATCCCCTCTCATTCCACCCGAGCCATCACCTGTTCACTCATCAGCTCCTGAAACTGATCCCACATTGCCCTTCCTAACACCCACATGCCTACTCCATCCACTGACACCTCCCTCCAGCCTACTGTGCATAGTAGTGATCACTCCCTACTGTCGACTCCTCCCATACCTCCCACTCACAGATTCCTGGTCCCTTGGGCCATCACTAGATACCAGAGTGAGGTCGAAGGCAGATTCTCTCCTTGTGGCTGCATCGATCCTAGTCCCTCGGCCATCATATCTTTAACTTTAACTTCTATTAGATTTTCTATCACTTGGCCATTTCCATCCATCAGTCCCCCCCCCTTCTTGAGAGACGCTAGACATCACCTTGGAAAACCCTGCTATCCTTGAGAGGCGCTAGACGTCACCTTGGAAAACCCTGCTATCCTTGAGATGCGCTAGGCGTCACCTTGGAAAACCCTGCTATCCTTGAGATGCGCTAGACGTCACCTTGGAAAACCCTGCTATCCTTGGGAGGCGCTAGACGTCACCTTGGAAAACCCTGCTATCCTTGGGAGGCGCTAGACGTCACCTTGGAAAACCCTGCTATCCTTGGGAGGCGCTAGACGTCACCTTGGAAAACCCTGCTATCCTTGGGAGGCGCTAGACGTCACCTTGGAAAACCCTGCTATCCTTGGGAGGTGCTAGACGTCACCTTGGAAAGCCCTGCTATCCTTGGGAGGTGCTAGGCGTCACCTTGGAAAACCCTGCTATCCTTGAGAGGCGCTAGACGTCACCTTGGAAAGCCCTGCTATCCTTGGGAGGCGCTACACGTCACCTTGGAAAACCCTGCTATCCTTGAGATGCGCTAGGCGTCACCTTGGAAAACCCTGCTATCTTTTAGATGCGTTAGGCGTCACCTTGGAAAACCCTGCTATCCTTGGGAGGCGCTAGACGTCACCTTGGAAAACCCTGCTATCCTTGGGAGGCGCTAGACGTCACCTTGGAAAACCCTGCTATCCTTGGGAGGCGCTAGACGTCACCTTGGAAAACCCTGCTATCCTTGGGAGGCGCTAGACGTCACCTTGGAAAACCCTGCTATCCTTGGGAGGCGCTAGACGTCACCTTGGAAAACCCTGCTATCCTTGGGAGGCGCTAGACGTCACCTTGGAAAACCCTGCTATCCTTGGGAGGCGCTAGACGTCACCTTGGAAAACCCTGCTATCCTTGGGAGGTGCTAGGCGTCACCTTGGAAAACCCTGCTATCCTTGGGTGGTGCTAGACATCACCTTGGACATAATATCCTTGAGATGCGCTAGACGTCACCTTGGACATGATATCCTTGAGAGGCGCTAGAAGTCACCTTGGAAAACCCTGCTATCCTTGAGAGGCGCTAGACGTCACCTTGGAAAACCCTGCTATCCTTGAGAGGCGCTAGACGCCACCTTGGAAAACCCTGCTATCCTTGAGAGGCGCTAGACGCCACCTTGGAAAACCCTGCTATCCTTGAGAGGCACTAGACGTCACCTTGGAAAACCCTGCTATCCTTGAGAGGCGCTAGGCGTCACCTTGGAAAACCCTGCTATCCTTGAGAGGCACTAGACGTCACCTTGGAAAACCCTGCTATCCTTGAGAGGCACTAGACGTCACCTTGGAAAACCCTGCTATCCTTGAGAGGCGCATTATCTTAATGTGATGAAGAGTTCAGAACTTTTGTCTTAATGTGATGAAGAGTTCAGACCTTGGTAGAGAATTGGACTCAGGAATGAAGATATGGGAGAAGGTGTGAGTTGTAATGCCACACAAACCAGTCCAGTCATTCGTGCTATTGGCACCATGCTGCTTTTTATTGCTACATTTCTGAAGCAGATTTCTTCAGTTAATCCACAACCGAGACGGGAGACTCCGTTGCTCCAGCGTGCCCCAGGGCCTCTCGCCGGAGTGCATAGTCACACCACAACGCACAGTCAACTCATGCTGTTTGTTTACTAGTAATACTTGGATCAACAGCCTGAAATCCAGTCTTACATTTACATTACATTTAAGTCATTTAGCAGACGCTCTTATCCAGAGCGACTTACAAATTGTCTTGTCTTTTGTGCCATCATTATACTCCTTGTCATTGCCAAGGGATGGCAAGTAGAATGATAGTAGATTGGCAAGTAGAATGATAGTAGAATGATAGTAGAATGAAAGTAGAATGATAGTAGAATGATAGAATGGCAAGTAGAATGGCAAGTAGAATGATAGTAGAATGGCAAGTAGAATGATAGAATGATAGTAGAATGGCAAGTAGAATGGCAAGTAGAATGATAGTAGAATGGCAAGTAGAATGGCAAGTAGAATGATAGTAGAATGGTAGTAGAATGATAGTAGAATGGCAAGTAGAATGATAGTAGAATGATAGTAGAATGATAGTAGAATGATAGAAGAATGATAGTAGAATGATAGTAGAATGATAGAATGATAGTAGAATGGCAAGTAGAATGATAGTAGAATGATAGTAGAATGGCAAGTAGA
The DNA here is from genome assembly GCF_036934945.1 of Oncorhynchus masou masou. Classification (NCBI taxonomy): domain Eukaryota; kingdom Metazoa; phylum Chordata; class Actinopteri; order Salmoniformes; family Salmonidae; genus Oncorhynchus; species Oncorhynchus masou. The sequence continues at coordinate 400 of NW_027008505.1, read as the reverse complement.
ATGATAGTAGAATGATAGTAGAATGATAGTAGAATGGCAAGTAGAATGATAGTAGAATGGCAAGTAGAATGATAGTAGAATGATAGTAGAATGGTAAGTAGAATGATAGTAGAATGATAGTAGAATGGCAAGTAGAATGATAGTAGAATGGCAAGTAGAATGATAGTAGAATGGCAAGTAGAATGATAGTAGAATGGCAAGTAGAATGATAGTAGAATGATAGTAGAATGGCAAGTAGAATGATAGTAGAATGGCAAGTAGAATGGCAAGTAGAATGATAGTAGAATGATAGTAGAATGATAGTAGAATGGCAAGTAGAATGATAGTAGAATGATAGTAGAATGATAGTAGAATGATAGTAGAATGATAGTAGAATGATAGAAGAATGATAGTAGAATGA
>NW_027008504.1:50000-93057 GCF_036934945.1 Oncorhynchus masou masou | reverse complement strand
ATATGGGAACATCTCACTACTACTACTACTGCTACTACTATTGCTACGACTACCACTACGACTACCACTACGACTACCACTACTACTACTGCTACTGCTACTACTACCACTACTACTGTACATATTTAATATGGGCACATCTCCCTACTACTGTTACTAGTACTACTACTACTACTACTACTGCTACTACTGTTACTACTACCACTACTACTACTGTTACTACTACACTACTAGTACTACTGCTACTACTATTACTACTACTACTGCTGCTGCTACTACTGCTACTGATGCTACTACTACTACTACTACTGATACTACTACTGCTGCTAATACTACTACTGCTACTACTACTACTGTTGCTCCTGCTACTACTACTACTGTTGCTCCTGCTACTGATACTACTATTACTACTACTGCTACTGTTACTACTATTACTAATACTGCTACTACTTCTCTTACTACTACTACTACTACTACTGTACATAATGAATATGGGCACATCTCACTACTACTACTGTTACTACTGCTATTAATGCTACTACCACTACTACTACAACTACTACTGCTACTACTACTACAACTACTACTGTACATAATGAATATGGGCACATCTCACTACTACTACTACTGCTACTACTGCTACTACCACTACTACTACTACTGTTACTTCTGTTACTACTTCTGCTACTGTTACCACTACTGCTACTACTACTACTACTACTACTGCCACTACTACTACTACTGCTACCACTACTACTACTACTACTACTACTACTACTACTACTGTTGCTGCTACTACTACTACTACTACTACTGCTACTACTACTACTACTACTACTACTACTGTTACTACTACTGCTACTACTGTTGATACTACTGCTGCTGTTACTGCTACTACTGCTGCTACTGTTACCACTGGTACCACTACTGCTAATGTTACTACTACTACTACTGTTACTACTGCTACTACTACTACTACTACTGTTACTACTGTTAATACTACTACTACTACTGTTACTACTACTACTACTACTACTATACTACTACGGCTACTACTGTTACTACTACTACCACTACTACTACTGCTACTACTACTGTTACTACTGCAACTGTTACTACTGCTACTACTGCTACTGCTACTGTTACTACTACTACTGCTACTACTACTGTTACTACTACTGCTACTGCTGTTGATACTACTACTACTACTACTTTTGTTACTACTACTGCTACTACTACTGTTACTACTACTACTACTGTACATAATGAATATGGGCACATCTCACTACTACTACTGTTACTACTGCTATTAATGCTACTACCACTACTACTACAAATACTACTGCTACTACTACTACAACTACTACCACTACTACTACTACTACTACTACTACTGCTACTACCACTACTACTACTACTGTTACTTCTGTTACGACTACTGCTACTGTTACTACTACTGCTACTACTACTACTACTACCACTACTACTACTACCACTACTACTACTACTGCTACTACTACTACTACCACTACTACTACTGCTACTACTACTACTACTACTGTTACTGCTGCTACTACTACTACTGTTACTACTACTACTACTGCTACTACTGTTACTACTACTACCACTACTACTACTGTTACTACTACTACTACTGTTACTACTGCTACTACTACTACTACTACTACTACTACTACTACTACTACTGCTACTACTACTACTACTGATACTACTACTACTACTACTACTACTACTGCTACTACTACCACTACTACTACTGTTACTACTACTACTACTACTGCTACTACTGTTACTACTACTACCACTACTACTACTGTTACTACTACTACTACTGTTACTACTGCTACTACTACTACTACTACTACTGTTACTACTGTTACTACTACTACTACTACTGTTACTACTACTACTACTACTACTACTACTACTGCTACTACTGTTACTACTACTACCACTACTACTACTACTGCTACTACTGTTACTACTACTACCACTACTACTACTGTTACTACTACTACTACTGTTACTACTACTACTAATACTACTACTACTACTACTTCTACTACTGTTACTACTACTACTACTACTGTTATTACTACTACTACTACTTCTGCTACTACTACTACTACTGTTACTACTACTACTACTATACTACTACGGCTACTACTGTTACTACTACTACCACTACTAATACTACTGCTACTACTGTTACTACTACTACTACTGTTACTACTACTACTACTACTACTACTGTTACTACTGCTACTACTACTACTGTTACTACTACTACTACTGTTACTACTACTACTACTACTACTGCTACTACTGCTACTACTGTTACTACTACTACCACTACTACTACTATTACTGCTACTACTACTGCTACTACTGTTACTACTACTACCACTACTACTACTGTTACTACTACTACTACTGTTACTACTGCTACTACTACTACTACTACTGTTACTACTGTTACTACTGCTACTACTACTACTACTGTTACTACTACTACTGTTACTACTACTACTACTACTACTACTACTGCTACTACTGTTACTACTACTACCACTACTACTACTGTTACTACTACTACTACTACTACTACTACTACTACTACTAATACTACTACGGCTACTACTGTTACTACTACTACCACTACTACTACTGTTACTACTGCAACTGTTACTACTGCTACTACTACTACTGCTACTGCTACTACTGTTGATACTACTACTACTACTACTGTTACTACTACTGCTACTACTGTTACTACTACTACTGCTACTACTACTGTTACTACTACTACTACTGTTACTACTACTGCTACTGTTACCACTACTGTTACTGTTACAACTACTACTGCTACTACTACTGTTACTACTGATACTAATGATGCTACTACTACTACTGCTACTAGTACTACTGCTACTACTACACTACTAGTACTACTGCTACTACTATTACTACTACTACTGCTGCTGCTACTACTGCTACTGATGCTACTACTACTACTACTACTGATACTACTACTGCTGCTAATACTACTACTGCTACTACTACTACTGTTGCTCCTGCTACTGATACTACTATTACTACTACTGCTACTGTTACTACTATTACTACTACTGCTACTACTTCTCTTACTACTACTACTACTACTACTGTACATAATGAATATGGGCACATCTCACTACTACTACTGTTACTACTGTAATTAATGCTACTACCACTACTACTACTACTACTACTGCTACTACTACTACAACTACTACTGTACATAATGAATATGGGCACATCTCACTACTACTACTACTGCTACTACTACTACTACGACTACCACTACTACTACTACTACTACTACTACTGCTACTACTACTACTACTACTACTGTTACTTCTGTTACTACTTCTGCTACTGTTACCACTACTGCTACTACTACTACTACTACTACTACCACTACTACTACTACTGCTACCACTACTACTACTGCTACTACTACTACTACTACTGTTACTGCTACTACTACTACTACTGTTACTACTGCTACTACTGCGACTACTGCTACTACTACTACTACTACTACTGTGCATAATGAATATGGGCACATCTCACTACTACTACTACTACTGTTACTACTGCTATTAATGCTACTACCACTACTACTACTGTACATAATGAATATGGGAACATCTCACTACTACTGCTACTACTATTGCTATGACTACCACTACGACTACTACTACTACTGCTACTACTACCACTACTACTGTACATATTTAATATGGGCTCCCTACTACTGTTACTACTACTGTTACTACTACTACTACTACTACTGCTACCACTGTTACTACTACTACCACTACTACTACTGTTACTACTACCACTACTGTTACTACTGCTACTACTACTACTACTACTACTACTGCTACTACTGTTACTACTACTGTTACTACTACTACTACTACTACTGTTACTACTACTACCACTACTACTACTGTTACTACTACTACTACTGTTACTACTACTACTACTACTACTACTGCTACTACTGTTACTACTACTACCACTACTACTACTGTTACTACTACTACTACTGTTACTACTGCTACTACTGCTACTACTACTACTGTTACTAATGTTACTACTACTACTACTACTACTGTTACTACTCTACTACTACTACTACTACTACTGCTACTACTGTTACTACTACTACCGCTACTACTACTACTACTACTGCTACTACTGTTACTACTACTACTACTGTTACTACTACTACTACTGCTACTACTGCTACTACTACTACTACTGTTACTACTACTACTACTATACTACTACGGCTACTACTGTTACTACTACTACCACTACTACTACTGCTACTACTACTTTTACTACTGCATCTGTTACTACTGCTACTACTGCTACTGTTACTACTACTACTGCTACTACTACTGTTACTACTACTGCTACTACTGTTGATACTACTACTACTACTACTACTGTTACTACTACTGCTACTGTTACCACTACTGCTACTGTTACAACTACTACTGATACTACTACTACTACTACTGATACTAATGATGCTACTACTACTGCTACTAGTACTACTGCTACTACTACACTACTACTACTGCTGCTGCTGCTACTACTACTACTGCTACTGATGCTACTACTACTACTACTACTGATACTACTACTGCTGCTACTACCACTACTACTACTACTGTTACTTCTGTTACTACTACTGCTACTGTTACCACTACTGCTACTACTACTACTACTACCACTACTACTACTGCTACTACTACTACTACCACTACTACTACTACTGTTACTTCTGTTACTACTACTGCTACCACTACTGCTACTATAGATGCTCCTACTACTGCTACTACTACTACTGCTACTACTACTACTACACTATTAGTACTACTGCTACTACTATTACTACTACTGCTACTGATGCTACTACTACTACTACTACTACTGATACTACTACTGCTGCTACTACTACTACTGCTACTACTACTACTGTTGCTACTGCTACTGTTACTACTATTACTACTACTGCTACTGTTACTACTATTACTACTACTGATACTACTTCTATTACTACTACTACTACTTCTACTACTGTACATAATGAATATGGGCACATCTCACTACTACTACTATTGTTACTACTACTGCTACTACTGCTACTACTACTACTGCTACTGTTACTACTACTACTACTACTACTATTGTTACTGCTACTACTACTGTTACTATTGCTACTACTGCTACTACTACTACTACTACTGTTATTACTACTACTGCTACTACTGCTACTACTACTGTTACTGCTACTGTTACTGCTACTACTACTGCTACTGTACATAATGAATATGGGCACATCTCACTACTACTACTACTGTTACTACTACTACCACTACTGCTACTACTACTACTGTACATAATGGATATGGGCACATCTCACTACTACTACTACTGTTACTACTACTAACGCTACCACTACTACTATCACTACTACTGCTACTGCTACTACTACCACTACTGCTATTACTACTACTAATGCTACTAGTACTACTTCTACTACTACTGCTACTGCTTCTAGTACCACTGCTACTACTGCTACTACTACTACTACTACTACTACTACTGCTACTACCACTGCTACTACTACTACTGCTACTACTACTGCTGCAACCACCACAATACACAACATTATCCAAGGCACTACTTCTGCTGCTACCGCCAACACCCACTTCCACCAACAGCCATCACCACCCACCAACAGACATCACCACCCAACACCACCCACCAACAGACATCACCACCCAACACCACCCACCAACAGACATCACCACCCAACACCACCCACCAACAGCCATCACCACCCAACACCATCCACCATCACCAACAACCATCACCACCCACCTCCACTTGTAGACATTATTTAACATGTTCCATTATTTCCATGTTTCCAGGCATGCTCCACAACAGAGGTACACTAGATGGCAGCAACGAAGGAATAACCAGCATAGAGTTTGACCAAACAGTAAGACATCACAGCATTACAACACTACACTACATCCCCACTACACTAATTCACCACTACACTAAATCCCCACTATACTACTACACTACATCCCCACTACACCACTACACTAAATCACCACTACACTAATTCACCACTACACTAAATCACCACTATACTACTACACTACATCCCCACTACACCACTACCCTAAATCACCACTACACTAATTCACCACTACACTAAATCACCACTATACTACTACACTACATCCCCACTACACCACTACACTAATTCACCACTACACTAAATCACCACTATACTACTACTACACTAAATCACCACTACACTAATTCACCACTACACTAAATCACCACTATACTACTACTACACTAAATCACCACTACACTAATTCAACACTACACTACATCCCCACTACACTAATTCACCACTACACTAAATCACCACTACAGCACTACTACACTAAATCACCACTACACTACACCACCACTACACTATCACTACACTACCACTACACCTCCACTACACCACCACTACACCCCTACACTAAATCACTACTATACCACTAAACCACTACACTACACTACACCACCACTACATCACCACTACACTACATCACCACTACACTACACCACCACTACACTACATCACCACTACACCACCACTACACTACACTACCACTACACCACCACTACACCACCACTACATCACCACTACACTAAATCAGTACTACACCACTACACTACACCACTACCACTACACCACCACTACATCACCACTACACTAAATCAGTACTACACCACTACACTACACCACTACCACTACATCACCACTACACTAAATCAGTACTACACCACTACACTACACCACCACTACATCACCACTACACTACACCACCACTACATCACCACTACACTACATCACCACTACACTAAATCAGTACTACACCACTACACTACACCGCCACTACACCACCACTACACTACACCACCACTACACCACTACACCACGACACTACACCACCACTACATCACCACTACACTACATCACCACTACACTAAATCAGTACTACACCACTACACTACACCGCCACTACACTACACCACCACTACACTACACCACCACTACACCACTACACCACGACACTACACCACCACTACATCACCAGTACACTACACCACCACTACACCACCACTACACTACACCACCACTACACTACACCACCACTACACTGTCACTACACTGTCACTACACCACCACTACACTGTAATATGACTGGAGATGATACAATACACTGTAATATGACTAGAGCTGATACAATACACTGTAATATGACTAGAGATGATACACTACACTGTAATATGACTAGAGATGATACAATACACTGTAATATGACTAGAGCTGATACAATACACTGTAATATGACTAGAGATGATATACACCATACAATATACTGTAATATGACTAGAGATGATACACTACACTGTAATATGACTAGAGATGATATACACCATACAATACACTGTAATATAACTAGAGATGATACACTACACTGTAATATGACTAGAGATGATATACACCATACAATACACTGTAATATGACTAGAGATGATATACACCATACAATACACTGTAATATAACTAGAGATGATACACTACACTGTAATATGACTAGAGATGATATACACCATACAATATACTGTAATATGACTAGAGATGATACACTACACTGTAATATGACTAGAGATGATATGCACTAGACTGTAATATGACTAGAGATGATATACACCATACAATACACTGTAATATGACTAGAGATGATACAATATACTGTAATATGACTAGAGATGATACAATATACTGTAATATGACTAGAGATGATATACACCATACAATACACTGTAATATGACTAAAGATGATATACACCATACAATACACTGTAATATGACTAGAGATGATATACACCATACAATACACTGTAATATGACTAGAGATGATACACTACACTGTAATATGACTAGAGATGATATGCACTAGACTGTAATATGACTAGAGATGATATACACCATACAATACACTGTAATATGACTAGAGATGATACACTACACTGTAATATGACTAGAGATGATATGCACTAGACTGTAATATGACTAGAGATGATATACACCATACAATACACTGTAATATGACTAGAGATGATACACTACACTGTAATATGACTAGAGATGATACACTACACTGTAATATGACTAGAGATGATACACTACACTGTAATATGACTAGAGATGATACACTACACTGTAATATGACTAGAGATGATATGCACTAGACTGTAATATGACTAGAGATGATATACACCATACAATACACTGTAATATGACTAGAGATGATACACTACACTGTAATATGACTAGAGATGATATGCACTAGACTGTAATATGACTAGAGATGATATACACCATACAATACACTGTAATATGACTAGAGATGATACACTACACTGTAATATGACTAGAGATGATATGCACTAGACTGTAATATGACTAGAGATGATATACACCATACAATACACTGTAATATGACTAGAGATGATACACTACACTGTAATATGACTAGAGATGATATACACCATACAATACACTGTAATATGACTAGAGATGATATACACCATACAATACACTGTAATATGACTAGAGATGATACACCGCCGGTGGTTTAACTCCTGATGATGAAGCACCACTGTTCTGTACTGCTGATTGGACCTGGAGCGGCTCACAGTGTCCTGAGAATGCTTACTGTTATATAATGTGTTGAAATGATCCCGTGTGTGTGTGTGTGTGTGTGTGTGTGTGTGTGTGTGTGTGTGTGTGTGTGTGTGTGTGTGTCTAACCCATCATTAGGGCACCAGGGTTATAGCAGCGTCATATGATAAATCAGCTCTGTTCTGGCGGCTGGATGACTCCGCTCCCAAGGTAACCAAGCAACCAGGCTGATACTGTCATCAGCACGCTTACACATACACACACAATTACACACACACACACACACACACAATTACTCACACATATGTATTGTGGAGCTGGATAGAATCTGTTCAGTGTCTGTGTAATGTAGACACAGAACAGTGTAGTGTAATCTGGACCAATGGAGAGATTGGAGAGAGAGAGTGATGAGGATAGAACGACTGGAGAGAGAGTGATGAGGATAGAACGACTGGAGAGAGAGTGATGAGGATAGAACGACTGGAGAGAGAGTGATCAGGATAGAACGACTGGAGAGAGTGAAGAGAGAGAGCGAGAGTGATGAGGATAGAAAGATTGGAGAGAGAGTGATGAGGATAGAACGACTGGAGAGAGAGAGAGTGATGAGGATAGAACGACTGGAGAGAGAGAGAGTGATGAGGATAGAACGACTGGAGAGATTGAAGAGAGAGAGAGTGATGAGGATAGAAAGATTGGAGAGAGAGTGATGAGGATAGAACGACTGGAGAGAGAGAGAGTGATGAGGATAGAACAACTGGAGAGAGAGAGAGTGATGAGGATAGAACGACTGGAGAGAGAGAGATGAGGATGGAACGACTGGAGAGAGAGAGAGTGATGAGGATAGAACGACTGGAGAGAGAGAGTGATGAGGATAGAACGACTGGAGAGAGAGAGTGATGAGGATAGAACGACTGGAGAGAGAGAGTGATGAGGATAGAACGACTGGAGAGAGAGAGTGATGAGGATAGAACGACTGGAGAGAGAGAGTGATGAGGATAGAACGACTGGAGAGAGAGAGTGATGAGGATAGAACGACTGGAGAGAGAGAGAGGGATGAGGATAGAACGACTGGAGAGAGAGAGAGAGATGAGGATAGAAAGACTGGAGAGAGAGAGAGTGATGAGGATAGAATGACTGGAGAGAGAGCGAGTGATGAGGATAGAACGACTGGAGAGAGAGAGTGATGAGGATAGAACGACTGGAGAGAGAGAGAGTGATGAGGATAGAATGACTGGAGAGAGAGAGAGTGATGAGGATAGAACGACTGGAGAGAGAGAGTGATGAGGATAGAACGACTGGAGAGATTGAAGAGAGAGAGAGTGATGAGGATAGAAAGATTGGAGAGAGAGAGAGTGATGAGGATAGAACGACTGGAGAGAGAGAGAGTGATGAGGATAGAACGACTGGAGAGATTGATGAGAGAGAGAGTGATGAGGATAGAACGACTGGAGAGAGAGAGAGTGATGAGGATAGAACGACTGGAGAGAGAGAGAGTGATGAGGATAGTATGACTGGAGAGATTGAAGAGAGAGAGAGAGAGTGATGAGGATAGAACGACTGGAGAGAGAGAGAGTGATGAGGATAGAACGACTGGAGAGATTGAAGAGAGAGAGAGAGTGATGAGGATAGAACAACTGGAGAGAGAGAGATGAGGATAGAACGACTGGAGAGAGAGAGAGTGATGAGGATAGAACGACTGGAGAGAGAGAGTGATGAGGATAGAACGACTGGAGAGAGAGAGTGATGAGGATAGAACGACTGGAGAGAGAGAGTGATGAGGATAGAACGACTGGAGAGAGAGAGAGTGATGAGGATAGAACGACTGGAGAGAGAGAGATGAGGATAGAAAGACTGGAGAGAGAGAGAGAGAGATGAGGATGGAACGACTGGAGAGAGAGAGTGATGAGGATAGAATGACTGGAGAGAGAGAGAGTGATGAGGATAGAACGACTGGAGAGAGAGAGAGTGATGAGGATAGAACGACTGGAGAGATTGAAGAGAGAGAGAGTGATGAGGATAGAAAGATTGGAGAGAGAGAGAGTGATGAGGATAGAACGACTGGAGAGAGAGAGTGATGAGGATAGAACGACTGGAGAGATTGAAGAGAGAGAGAGTGATGAGGATAGAACGACTGGAGAGAGAGAGAGTGATGAGGATAGAACGACTGGAGAGAGAGAGAGTGATGAGGATAGAACGACTGGAGAGATTGAAGAGAGAGAGAGAGAGTGATGAGGATAGAACGACTGGAGAGAGAGAGAGTGATGAGGATAGAACGACTGGAGAGATTGAAGAGAGAGAGAGAGTGTAGAAAGATACCAACTCTTATTTAGAATGATGACCCAGCTGTGGAAAACGTTGTGTGTGTGTGTGTGTGTGTGTGTGTGTGTGTGTGTGGCAACTCCACAGCTCACTCTGACAGGCCACTCACGTAAAGTGACAGCAGCCAAGTTTAAATGCAGCCTGCGCCAGGTGGTGACAGGAAGCGCTGACAGGACCGTCAAGATCTGGGATCTCCACCGCGCTGCTTGTAAGTCATTGACTGACCTTACTCTAACCCTGACCCTTGACCCTACAGTGACCCTGGCCGTAATCCTTCAGAGAAAGGGACAAAGTCCCCCCCCCCCCAGGCTCTATATCTCTCCTCCCCAGGTATCCAGGCCATTGAGGTTCTATCTATCTCATCAGGTATCCAGACCATTAGGGTTCTATCTCTCCCCCCAGGTATCCAGACAATTAGGGTTCTATCTCTCCCCCCAGATATCCAGACAATTAGGGTTCTATCTCTCCACAGATATCCAGACCATTGAGGTTCTATCTCTCTATCTCTCCTCCCCAGGTATCCAGACCATTGAGGTTCTACCTCTCTATCTCTCCTCCCCAGGTATCCAGACCATTGAGGTTCTATCTCTCTATCTCTCCTCCCCAGGTATCCAGACCATTGAGGTTCTACCTCTCTATCTCTCCTCCCCAGGTATCCAGACCATTGAGGTTCTACCTCTCTATCTCTCCTCCCCAGGTATCCAGACCATTGAGGTTCTACCTCTCTATCTCTCCTCCCCAGGTATCCAGACCATTGAGGTTCTACCTCTCTATCTCTCCTCCCCAGGTATCCAGACCATTGAGGTTCTATCTCTCTATCTCTCCTCCCCAGGTATCCAGACCATTGAGGTTCTACCTCTCTATCTCTCCTCCCCAGGTATCCAGACCATTGAGGTTCTACCTCTCTATCTCTCCTCCCCAGGTATCCAGACCATTGAGGTTCTACCTCTCTATCTCTCCTCCCCAGGTATCCAGACCATTGAGGTTCTACCTCTCTATCTCTCCTCCCCAGGTATCCAGACCATTGAGGTTCTACCTCTCTATCTCTCCTCCCCAGGTATCCAGTCCATTGAGGTTCTACCTCTCTATCTCTCCTCCCCAGGTATCCAGACCATTGAGGTTCTACCTCTCTATCTCTCCTCCCCAGGTATCCAGACCATTGAGGTTCTACCTCTCTATCTCTCCTCCCCAGGTATCCAGACCATTGAGGTTCTACCTCTCTATCTCTCCTCCCCAGGTATCCAGACCATTGAGGTTCTATCTTACTGCAGTGATGTGGTGTGTTCTGAGCACGTCATCGTCAGTGGACACTATGACAGGAAGATACGCTTCTGGGACAGCAGGTAGGAGCACTCCCATATAGCTGTAACCCTACCCATATAGCTGTAACCCATATAGCTGTAACCCATATAGCTGTAATCCTACCCATATAGCTGTAACTCCACCCATATAGCTGTAACTCCACCCATATAGCTGTAACTCCACCCATATAGCTGTAACCCTACCCATATAGCTGTAACCCATATAGCTGTAACCCATATAGATGTAACCCTACCCATATAGCTGTAACCCATATAGCTGTAACCCATATAGCTGTAACCCATATAGATGTAACCCTACCCATATAGCTGTAACCCATATAGCTGTAACCCTACCCATATAGCTGTAACCCTACCCATATAGCTGTAACCCATATAGCTGTAATCCATATAGCTGTAACCCTACCCATATAGCTGTAACTCTACCCATATAGCTGTAACCCATATAGCTGTAATCCATATAGCTGTAACCCTACCCATATAGCTGTAACTCTACCCATATAGCTGTAACCCATATAGCTGTAACCCATATAGCTGTAACCCATATAGATGTAACCCTACCCATATAGCTGTAACCCATATAGCTGTAACCCTACCCATATAGCTGTAACCCTACCCATATAGCTGTAACCCATATAGCTGTAACCCTACCCATATAGCTGTAACTCTACCCATATAGCTGTAACCCATATAGCTGTAATCCTACCCATATAGCTGTAACCCTGCCCATATAGCTGTAACTCTACCCATATAGCTGTAACCCATATAGCTGTAACCCTACCCATATAGCTGTAACCCTACCCATATAGCTGTAACCCATATAGCTGTAACCCTACCCATATAGCTGTAACCCATATAGCTGTAACCCTACCCATATAGCTGTAACCCTACCCATATAGCTGTAACCCTACCCATATAGCTGTAACCCATATAGCTGTAATCCTACCCATATAGCTGTAACTCTACCCATATAGCTGTAACTCTACCCATATAGCTGTAACCCTACCCATATAGCTGTAATCCTACCCATATAGCTTTAACCCATATAGCTGTAATCCTACCCATATAGCTGTAACCCATATAGCTGTAACTCTACCCATATAGCTGTAACCCATATAGCTGTAACCCTCCCATATAGCTGTAACCCATTTAGCTGTAACCCTACCCATATAGCTGTAACCCATTTAGCTGTAACACATATAGCTGTAACCCATTTAGCTGTAATCCTACCCATATAGCTGTAACCCTACCCATAATATGTACTGGCATTACTGTGTACTGGCCACTATGTGATTTTTATCTTGCACGAAGTTGTCTGTGACTGTTGATTCTTTGATATCCTGAACCTGTCTGGTTTTATTCTGAGATGACTCGGCGAAATCAGAATAATGACCTCAGAATTTGACAGATGAGTTGTACCTCAGTGTCTGTTTCTCCCCTGACCTCTGACCCTGACGACATGTATGTTTCTCCCCTGACCTCTGACCCTGACTACATGTCTGTTTCTCCTCTGACCCTGACTACATGTCTGTTTCTTCCCTGACCTCTGACCCTGACTTACATGTCTCTTTCTCCTCTGACCTCTGACCCTATGTCTGTTTCTCCCCTGACCTCTGACCCTGACTACATGTCTGTTTCTCCTCTGACCCTGACAACATGTCTGTTTCTTCCCTGACCTCTGACCCTGACTTACATGTCTCTTTCTCCTCTGACCTCTGACCCTATGTCTGTTTCTTCCCTAACATCTAACCCTGACTACATGTCTGTTTCTCCGGGAGCTATAGGGTTAGCTAACGGCAGATTTTCATGACTCGACTTAGACTTGACCATTGATGACTCACTCGGACTCGCCTTCCTGACCAATGGTGACTCATTCGGACTCGCCTTCCTGACCATTGATGACTCACTCGGACTCGCCATCTTGACCATTGATGACTCGTCTTCCTGACCATTGATGACTCATTCGGACTCGCCTTCTTGACCATTGGTGACTCAGACTTGCCTTCTCTTGACTTGTGTTTGCACCTACACTTGGACTGAATATTAGGCGCCCTGGGTGCACAGACGGCACACAAAGCCTGGAACATGTATGGACCTTGCTTTAAGCACAAGGGCATTGTCATGCTGAAACAGCAAAGGGCCTTCCCCAAACTGTTGCCACAAAGTTGGAAGCACAGAATCATCTAGAATGTCATTGTATGCTGTAGCATTTAGATTTCCCTTCACTAGAATTAAGGGTCCCGAACCATGAAAACCAGCTCCAGACCATTATTATAAGCGAGGATTTTGCACAGCCTCCAATCATAAGCTACACAGCACGCAAGCGACTCTCTTCCTTCACTGTGACCTCCAGTCACCAGCCTACTCTTTAGCTTTGCCTAGTTAAGAGAAGGCTAAGCTTGAGAGCAGGCGCATTATTTTCATTTTATTTGCAATTTTCAGAAATCGTTAACGTTGCGTTATGCTAATGAGCCTGAGGCTTTATTCACGATCCCGGATCCGGGATGGGGAGTATCAAGAGGTTTAAGAAATAAACAGGTTGTTTTTTTTATGAGTGAGTGGCGATATACTGCCGCCTGGTGGCGACGAGAAACAATTACCTAATAAGACCAATTATAAATTGATGGACACGTGACTCGACTATTGGTGACTCGGATCTGGACTCGACTCGGACTTCAGCCATGGGGACTCGGGACATGACTCGGACTTGGGACATAACTCGGACTTGACTCGGACTTGGGACTTGACTCGGACGTGGGACATAACTCGGACTTGGGACTTGACTCGGACTTGGGACTTGACTCAGACTTGGGACTTGACTCGGACTTGGGACTTGACTCGGACTTGGGACTTGACTTGGACTTGGGACTTGACTCGGACTTGGGACTTGACTCAGACTTGACTCAGACTACAACACTGGCTAATGTTAGATGCACTATATGTACAAAAGTATGCAGACAACCTTTCAAATGAGTGGATTCGGCTTTTTCAGCCGCACCCGTTGCTGACAGGTGTATAAAACCCGAGCACACAGCCATGCAATCTCCATAGACAAACATTGTTAGTAGAGTGGCCTTTTTGAAGAGCTTAGCAACTGTGGCACCCTTATTGGACACCGGATGCCGGGAGAAGACTACCTGCCCGAATGCATAGTCCCAACTGTAAAGTTTGGTTGAGGAAGAATAATGGTCTGGGGCTGGTTTTCATGGTTCGGGACCCTTAATTCTAGTGAAGGGAAATCTAAATGCTACAGCATACAATGACATTCTAGATGATTCTGTGCTTCCAACTTTGTGGCAACAGTTTGGGGAAGGCCCTTTGCTGTTTCAGCATGACAATGCCCTTGTGCGCAAAGCAAGGTCCAGACAGAAATGGTAAGTCGAGATCGGCGTGGAAGAACTTCACTGGCCTGTACAGAGCCCTGACCTCAACCCCATCGAACACCTTTGGGATGAATTGGAACGTCGACTGCGAGCCAGACCTAATCACCCAACATCAGTACCCGACCTCACTAATGCTCTTGTGGCTGAATGCAAGCAAGTCCCCGCAGCAATGTTCCAACATCTAGTGGAAAGCCTTCCCAGAAGAGTGGAGGCTGTTATAGAAGCAATGTTCCATTATGTAGTGGAAAGCCTTCCCAGAAGAGTGGAGGCTGTTATAGCAGCAACGTTCCAACATCTAGTGGAAAGCCTTCCCAGAAGAGTGGAGGCTGTTATAGCAGCAACTTTCCAACATCTAGTGGAAATCCTTCCCAGAAGATTGGAGGCTGTTATAGCAGCAGCAATATTCCAACATCTAGTGGAAAGCATTCCCAGAAGAGTGGAGGCTGTTATAGCAGCAATGTTCCAACATCTAGTGGAAAGCCTTCCCAGAAGAGTGGAGGCTGTTATAGCAGCAATGTTCCAACATCTAGTGGAAAGCCTTCCCAGAGGAGTGGAGGCTGTTATAGCAACAATGTTCCTACATCTAGTGGAAAGCCTTCCCAGAAGAGTGGAGGCTGTTATAGCAGCAATGTTCCAACATCTAGTGGAAATCCTTCCCAGAAGAGTAGAGGCTATTATAGCAGCAATGTTCCCAGATGAGTGGAGAATGTTATAGCAGCAATGTTCCGACATCTAGTGGAAAGCCTTCCCAGAGGAGTGGAGGCTGTTATAGCAGCAATGTTCCTACATCTAGTGGAAAGCCTTCCCAGAAGAGTGGAGGCTGTTATAGCAGCAATGTTCCAACATCTAGTGGAAAGCCTTCCCAGAAGAGTGGAGGCTATTATAGCAGCAATGTTCCTAGATGAGTGGAGAATGTTATAGCAGCAATGTTCCAACATCTAGTGGAAAGCCTTCCCAGAAGAGTGGAGGCTGTTATAGCAGCAACGTTCCAACATCTAGTGGAAAGCCTTCCCAGAAGAGTGGAGGCTGTTATAGCAGCAACTTTCCAACATCTAGTGGAAAGCCTTCCCAGAAGAGTGGAGGCTGTTATAGCAGCAATGTTCCAACATCTAGTGGAAAGCCTTCCCAGAAGAGTGGAGGCTGTTATAGCAGCAATGTTCCAACATCTAGTGGAAAGCCTTCCCAGAAGAGTGGAGGCTGTTATAGCAGCAATGTTCCAACATCTAGTGGAAAGCCTTCCCAGAGGAGTGGAGGCTGTTATAGCAGCAATGTTCCAACATCTAGTGGAAAGCCTTCCCAGAAGAGTGGAGGCTGTTATAGCAGCAATGTTCCAACATCTAGTGGAAAGCCTTCCCAGAAGAGTGGAGGCTGTTATAGCAGCAATGTTCCAACATCTAGTGGAAAGCCTTCCCAGAGGAGTGGAGGCTGTTATAGCAGCAATGTTCCTACATCTAGTGGAAAGCCTTCCCAGAAGAGTGGAGGCTGTTATAGCAGCAATGTTCCAACATCTAGTGGAAATCCTTCCCAGAAGAGTAGAGGCTATTATAGCAGCAATGTTCCCAGATGAGTGGAGAATGTTATAGCAGCAATGTTCCGACATCTAGTGGAAAGCCTTCCCAGAGGAGTGGAGGCTGTTATAGCAGCAATGTTCCTACATCTAGTGGAAAGCCTTCCCAGAAGAGTGGAGGCTGTTATAGCAGCAATGTTCCAACATCTAGTGGAAAGCCTTCCCAGAAGAGTGGAGGCTATTATAGCAGCAATGTTCCTAGATGAGTGGAGAATGTTATAGCAGCAATGTTCCAACATCTAGTGGAAAGCCTTCCCAGAAGAGTGGGGTAACCCTAAAGGGTTAGGGTTACCTCACAGTAGCTATAGAGTTAGGGTTAGCTAACAGTAGCTATAGGGTTAGGGTTAGCTCACAGTAGCTAAAGGGTTAGGGTTAGCTAACAATAGCTATAGGGTTACGGTTAGTTAACCGTAGAGATGGGGTTAGCGTTAGTAGCTATAGTATTAGCTAACAGTAGCTATAAGGTTAGGGTTAGTTAATAACCATAGAAATGGGGTTAGCGTTAGTAGCTATAGGGTTAGGGTTAGCTAACAGTAGCGATAAGGTTAGCTAACGGTAGCTATAGGGTTAGCTGACGGTAGATTTAGGGTTAGCTAACGGTAGCTATAGGGTTAAGGTTAGCTGATGGTAAATTTAGGGTTAGCTAACGGTAGCTATAGGGTTAGCTGACAGTAGATTTAGGGTTAGCTAACGGTAGCTATAGGGTTAGCTGACGATAGATTTAGGGTTAGCTAACGGTAGCTATAGGGTTAAGGTTAGCTGATGGTAAATTTAGGGTTAGCTAATGCTAGATATAGCCTCTTCTGTTTGGTATCAGCTGGGCTAACTGACACACTGTTAACACCTTCACAGTAATGTGGTTAATTGATACCCGAGCCAGTTATATTTATTAATCCATCCTGATATAGTTGTAATGGCGATGTCCAAACGAATTAGCGTTATCATTAAGTGTTATGATTTGGGCTAATTTCATGGTCATAATGCTCAGTGTCTGTCTTTTTACTTACATTACAGTAGATCAAATCAGATTTATTTATATAGCCCTTCTTACATCAGCTGATATATCTCAAAGTGCTGTACAGAAACCTTAGCCTAAAACCCCAAACAGCAAGCGATGCAGGTGTAGAAGCACGGTGGCTTGGAAAAACTCCCTAGAAAGGCCAGAACCTAGGAAGAAACCCAGAGAGGAACCAGGCTATGAGGGGTGGGCCAGTCCTCTTCTGGCTGTGCTGGGTGGAGAGGAACCAGGCTATGAGGGGTGGCCAGTCCTCTTCTGGCAGTGCCGGGTGGAGAGGAACCAGGCTATGAGGGGTGGCCAGTCCTCTTCTGGCTGTGCCGGGTGGAGAGGAACCAGGCTATGAGGGGTGGCCAGTCCTCTTCTGGCTGTGCCAGGTGGAGATTATAACAGAACATGTCCAAGATGTTCAAATGTTCATAAATTACCCGCATGGTCAAATAATAATCACAGTCGATGTCAAGGGTGCAACAGGTCAGCACCTCAGGAGTAAATGTCAGTTGGCTTTTCATAGCCGATCATAGATCCACTTGTATAGCTGGCAGATGACGGAGATCACCACAGAACATACTGGACATATAATTCTGTTCAGCTCTCCTCTCTCTGATCTGCCATTTAGTACATTATCTAATTGTCTCTTCTCTACATTACCATGGACATTATATTGTCTATTCTCTCTACATTACCATGGACATTATATTGTCTATTCTCTCTACATTACCATGGACATTATATTGTCTATTCTCTACATTACCGTGGACATTATATTGTCTATTCTCTCTACATTACTGTGGACATTATATTGTCTATTCTCTCTACATTACCATGGACATTATATTGTCTATTCTCTCTACATTACCGTGGACATTATATTGTCTATTCTCTTTACATTACCGTGGACATTATATTGTCTATTCTCTCTACATTACCGTGGACATTATATTGTCTCTTCTCTCTACATTACCGTGGACATTATATTGTCTATTCTCTACATTACCATGGACATTATATTGTCTATTCTCTTTTCATTACCATGGACATTATATTGTCTCTTCTCTCTACATTACCGTGGACATTATATTGTCTCTTCTCTCTACAATACAGTGGACATTATATTGTCTATTCTCTTTTCATTACCATGGACATTATATTGTCTCTTCTCTCTACATTACCGTGGACATTATATTGTCTCTTCTCTCTACATTACCGTGGACATTATATTGTCTATTCTCTACATTACCGTGGACATTATATTGTCTATTCTCTTTTCATTACCATGGACATTATATTGTCTCTTCTCTCTACATTACCATGGACATTATATTGTCTATTCTCTCTACATTACAGTGGACATTATATTGTCTATTCTCTCTACATTACCGTGGACATTATATTGTCTATTCTCTCTACATTACCATGGACATTATATTGTCTCTTCTCTACATTACTGTGGACATTATATTGTCTATTCTCTACATTACCGTGGACATTATATTGTCTATTCTCTACATTACCGTGGACATTATATTGTCTCTTCTCTACATTACTGTGGACATTATATTGTCTCTTCTCTACATTACCGTGGACATTATATTGTCTATTCTCTACATTACCGTGGACATTATATTGTCTCTTCTCTCTACATTACCGTGGACATTATATTGTCTATTCTCTACATTACTGTGGACATTATATTGTCTATTCTCTACATTACCGTGGACATTATATTGTCTATTCTCTACATTACCGTGGACATTATATTGTCTCTTCTCTACATTACTGTGGACATTATATTGTCTCTTCTCTACATTACCGTGGACATTATATTGTCTATTCTCTACATTACCGTGGACATTATATTGTCTCTTCTCTCTACATTACCGTGGACATTATATTGTCTATTCTCTCTACATTACCGTGGACATTATATTGTCTATTCTCTCTACATTACCATGGACATTATATTGTCTATTCTCTCTACATTACCGTGGGCATTATATTGTCTATTCTCTCTACATTACCGTGGACATTATATTGTCTATTCTCTCTACATTACCGTGGACATTATATTGTCTATTCTCTCTACATTACCGTGGACATTATATTGTCTATTCTCTCTACATTACCGTGGACATTATATTGTCTATTCTCTCTACATTACCATGGACATTATATTGTCTATTCTCTCTACATTACCGTGGGCATTATATTGTCTATTCTCTCTACATTACCGTGGACATTATATTGTCTATTCTCTACATTACCATGGACATTATATTGTCTTCTCTACATTACCATGGACATTATATTGTCTATTCTCTCTACATTACCGTGGACATTATATTGTCTATTCTCTCAACATTACCATGGACATTATATTGTCTTTCTACATTACCATGCACATTATATTGTCTATTCTCTACATTACCATGCACATTATATTGTCTATTCTCTACATTACCATGGACATTATATTGTCTTCTCTACATTACCATGGCCATTATATTGTCTTCTCTACATTACCATGGCCATTATATTGTCTTCTCTACATTACCATGGCCATTATATTGTCTTCTCTACATTACCATGGACATTATATTGTCTTTACTACATTACCATGGACATTATATTGTCTATTCTCTCTACATTACCATGGACATTATATTGTCGGCTCTACATTACCATGGACATTATATTGTCTCTAGATGACTATGTACATGTTCTCTATTCCTTGATGTGTTCTGTGTGTTGGAGATGATGATGATGGTTGTTGTTAGCTCCAAGCAGCAGCAGGGCATCTCTCCCTCTCTCTCTGACATCTCTCCTTCACTCCCCTGCTAGTCGTCAACTGCAGACTTTCATGTTCCACTGTCGCTTAGCAACAGTCCACCTACATCATAGTCTCTCTCCACCCCCCCCCCTCCCCCCAGCCCCTTCTGTTCTGGGATTGTCTCTGTTATGACATTGGTGAAATTGAAATTTGCTGCGCTACATGTCTGGTGTTCATTTCTGTATTTATTAGTTTCAGCACGTTGATAGTGAATCGCTACAGCCCAACAGACCTGAGTAACCCTAACCCTACACTTTACACCCTAACCGTACACCCTAACACTACACCCTAACACTACACCCTAACACTACACCCTAACACTACACCCTAACACTACACCCTAACACTACACCCTAACACTACACCCTACACCTTACACCCTAACCCTACACCCTAACACTACACCCTACACCTTATACCCTACACCCTAACCTTATACCCGAACCTTACACCCGAACCCTACACCCTAACCTTACAACCTACACCCTAACCCTACACCCTAACCTTACACCCTAACCTAACACCCTAACCTAACACCCTGATCTTACACCCTAACCCTACACCCTAACCTTACACCCTACATCTAACCTTACACCCTAAACCTCACCCTACACCCTAACCTTAAGCCCTAACCTAACACCCTAACCTTACACCCTAACCCTAACCTTACACCCTAACCCTACAACAGATCTGCAGGGGGTTTTCTGTTTCTCCCTCAGTAGAAGCTGTTACTCTTTAATAATTGAAACACTTCATAACTCTGTAGTTTACAGGTCAATGATGTTGATAAATCTTTTCACTATTGTATTACAGTTAGCTACCTGCTACAGTTCAGTTATGTACGTTGCTATGTTACATACAGTTCAGTTATGCACGTTGCTATGTTACATACAGTTCAGTTAGGCACATTGCTATGTTACATACAGTACAGTTATGCACGTTGCTATGTTACATACAGTTCAGTTATGCACGTTGCTATGTTACATACAGTTCAGTAAAGCACGTTGCTATGTTACATACAGTACAGTTAGGCACGTTGCTATGTTACATACAGTACAGTAAGACACGTTGCAATGTTTTCTACCTGCTACAGTTCAGTAAAGCACGTTGCTATGTTACATACAGTACAGTAAGACATGTTACATACAGTACAGTTAGGCATGTTGCTATGTTACATACAGTACAGTAAGGAACGTTGCTATGTTACATACAGCACAGTAAGGAACGTTGCTATGTTACATACAGTACAGTTATGCACGTTGCTATGTTACATACAGTACAGTTATGCACGTTGCTATGTTACATACAGTACAGTAAGGCACATTCTGCTAGACCCATGTTGAGATGTGACTCACTGCCTTCCCCCTCCCCTCTCCGTCCCCCTCCCCCGCCCCCGCCCCCCTCCCCAGGGCTGCCAGCTGTACCCAGGAGGTTCCTCTCCAGGGGAAGGTAACATCTCTGGACATCTCTACTGACCACCGTCAGCTCCTCAGCTGCTCCAGAGACGAGAGTCTGCAGGTGGTCGACCTTCGCATGAACAGCTCCAGGATATGCTTCAGGTAGCCAGACCAGTGCGGCATGGTGCTCTAATAATGTACTGTAGTGTTCTGTGTCGATCCTCGGCCAAAGGCCTGCAGATGGCGATATTGAGTTGTTTCCATCTTACCGTCCGAACACATTGTATCTCCGTTCTGGCTGTAAAGGAGTCGATTTCCTCCTTAACTCGATTTAATGGCGAGAAGGTGGGGATATGTGTACTTTTTTTTAAACACCCTTTGCCATCACCATGCTAATTGCTAAAACTACTTCAGCCAGGGGGTAAACAACAGCCTGCTGCAACCTGATGAGCTGAACGCGAAATGCTACCTCTGAGACTAGCATTCCTAGGTATTACCTCTTTAGCATGGTGATGGAAAAGGGTGTTTCATAAATAAAAGTACACATATTTCTCCCTCCCCCACCTTCTCGCCATTAAATCGAGTTCGGGAGGAAATCGATGCCTTCGCAGCCTGAACGGAGAATGTATTAGGTACGAACCGGTCCACGGGGGATACCAGTGTATTGCCCGGCTGCATACAATGTGTTCGGACGGTAAGATGGAAACAACTCAATATCGCCATCTGCCGGCCTTTGGTCTCTGACCTGACTCTCCTCCCCTATAGAGCTAACCCTGGTCTATCTCTGACCTGACTCTCCTCCCCTATAGAGCTAACCCTGGTCTATCTCTGACCTGACTCTCCTCCCCTATAGAACTAACCCTGGTCTATCTCTGACCTGACTCTCCTCCCCTATAGAGCTAACCCTGGTCTATCTCTGACCTGACTCTCCTCCCCTATAGAGCTAACCCTGGTCTATCTCTGGCCTGACTCTCCTCCCCTATAGAGCTAACCCTGGTCTATCTCTGACCTGACTCTCCTCCCCTATAGAGCTAACCCTGGTCTATCTGACCTAACTCCTCCCCTATAGATCTAACTGACCTGACTCCTCCCCTATAGAGCTAACCCTGGTCTATCTCTGACCTGACTCTCCTCCCCTATTGAGCTAACTGACCTGACTCCTCCCCTATAGAGCTAACCCTGGTCTATCTCTGACCTGACTCCTCCCCTATAGAGCTAACCCTGGTCTATCTCTGACCTGACTCCTCCCCTATAGAGCTAACCCTGGTCTATCTCTGACCTGACTCCTCCCCTATAGAGCTAACCCTGGTCTATCTCTGACCTGACTCTCCTCCCCTATAGAGCTAACCCTGGTCTATCTGACCTAACTCCTCCCCTATAGATCTAACTGACCTGACTCCTCCCCTATAGAGCTAACCCTGGTCTATCTCTGACCTGACTCCTCCCCTATAGAGCTAACCCTGGTCTATCTCTGACCTGACTCCTCCCCTATAGAGCTAACCCTGGTCTATCTCTGACCTGACTCTCCTCCCCTATAGAGCTAACCCTGGTCTATCTGACCTAACTCCTCCCCTATAGATCTAACTGACCTGACTCCTCCCCTATAGAGCTAACCCTGGTCTATCTCTGACCTGACCCTCCTCCCCTATAGAGCTAACCCTGGTCTATCTCTGACGTGACTCTCCTCCCCTATAGAGCTAACCCTGGTCTATCTCTGACCTGACCCTCCTCCCCTATAGAGCTAACCCTGGTCTATCTCTGACGTGACTCTCCTCCCCTATAGAGCTAACTGACCTGACTCCTCCCCTATAGAGCTAACCCTGGTCTATCTCTGACCTGACTCGCCTCCCCTATAGAGCTAACCCTGGTCTATCTCTGACCTGACTCCTCTCCTATAGAGCTAACCCTGGTCTATCTCTGACCTGACTCTCCTCCCCTATAGAGCTAACCCTGGTCTATCTGACCTAACTCCTCCCCTATAGATCTAACTGACCTGACTCCTCCCCTATAGAGCTAACCCTGGTCTATCTCTGACCTGACTCTCCTCCCCTATAGAGCTAACCCTGGTCTATCTGACCTAACTCCTCCCCTATAGATCTAACTGACCTGACTCCTCCCCTATAGAGCTAACCCTGGTCTATCTCTGACCTGACTCCTCCCCTATAGAGCTAACTGACCTGACTCCTCCCCTATAGAGCTAACCCTGGTCTATCTCTGACCTGACTCCTCCCCTATAGAGCTAACCCTGGTCTATCTCTGACCTGACTCTCCTCCCCTATTGAGCTAACTGACCTGACTCCTCCCCTATAGAGCTAACCCTGGTCTATCTCTGACCTGACTCCTCCCCTATAGAGCTAACCCTGGTCTATCTCTGACCTGACTCCTCCCCTATAGAGCTAACCCTGGTCTATCTCTGACCTGACTCTCCTCCCCTATAGAGCTAACCCTGGTCTATCTGACCTAACTCCTCCCCTATAGATCTAACTGACCTGACTCCTCCCCTATAGAGCTAACCCTGGTCTATCTCTGACCTGACCCTCCTCCCCTATAGAGCTAACCCTGGTCTATCTCTGACGTGACTCTCCTCCCCTATAGAGCTAACCCTGGTCTATCTCTGACCTGACCCTCCTCCCCTATAGAGCTAACCCTGGTCTATCTCTGACGTGACTCTCCTCCCCTATAGAGCTAACTGACCTGACTCCTCCCCTATAGAGCTAACCCTGGTCTATCTCTGACCTGACTCGCCTCCCCTATAGAGCTAACCCTGGTCTATCTCTGACCTGACTCCTCTCCTATAGAGCTAACCCTGGTCTATCTCTGACCTAACTCCTCCCCTATAGAGCTAACCCTGGTCTATCTCTGACCTGACTCTCCTCCCCTATAGAGCTAACTGACCTGACTCCTCCCCTATAGAGCTAACCCTGGTCTATCTCTGACCTGACTCTCCTCCCCTATAGAGCTAACCCTGGTCTATCTCTGACCTGACTCCTCCCCTATAGAACTAACCCTGGTCTATCTCTGACCTGACTCTCCTCCCCTATAGAGCTAACCCTGGTCTATCTCTGACCTGACTCCTCCCCTATAGAGCTAACCCTGGTCTATCTCTGACCTGACTCCTCCCCTATAGAGCTAACCCTGGTCTATCTCTGACCTGACTCTCCTCCCCTATAGAACTAACCCTGGTCTATCTCTGACCTGACTCCTCCCCTATAGAGCTAACCCTGGTCTATCCCTGACCTGACTCCTCCCCTATAGAGCTAACCCTGGTCTATCTCTGACCTGACTCGCCTCCCCTATAGAACTAACCCTGGATGTTAGTGTGTCTGATGACTGTCCTTATCTCTCATTTCAGAGCTGAGGGCTTCAAATGTGGCTGTGACAGCACCAAGGCTATATTCAGGTGAGCACTTACTCTAACCCTGACTCTAGGGGCCTGTGTTACAACACAGTCTGTGGGATGGTACAGGATGGTACAGGACCCTGTGGTACAACACAGTCTGTAGGATGGTACAGGACCCTGTGGTACAACACAGTCTGTAGGATGGTACAGGATGGTACAGGACCCTGTGGTACAACACAGTCTGTAGGATGGTACAGGACCCTGGGTTACAACACAGTCTGTAGGATGGTACAGGACCCTGGGTTACAACAAAGTCTGTAGGATGGTACAGGACCCTGGGGTACAACACAGTCTGTAGGATGGTACAGGACCCTGGGTTACAACACAGTCTGTAGGATGGTACAGGACCCTGTGGTACAACACAGTCTGTAGGATGGTACAGGACCCTGGGTTACAACAAAGTCTGTAGGATGGTACAGGACCCTGGGGTACAACACAGTCTGTAGGATGGTACAGGACCCTGGGTTACAACACAGTCTGTAGGATGGTACAGGACCCTGGGGTACAACACAGTCTGTAGGATGGTACAGGACCCTGGGGTACAACACAGTCTGTAGGATGGTACATGACCCTGGGGTACAACACAGTCTGTAGGATGGTACAGGACCCTGGGTTACAACACAGTCTGTAGGATGGTACAGGACCCTGGGGTACAACACAGTCTGTAGGATGGTACAGGACCCTGGGTTACAACACAGTCTGTAGGATGGTACAGGATGGTACAGGACCCTGGGGTACAACACAGTCTGTAGGATGGTACAGGACCCTGTGATACAACACAGTCTGTAGGATGGTACAGGATGGTACAGGACCCTGTGTTACAACACAGTCTGTAGGATGGTACAGGACCCTGGGGTACAACACAGTCTGTAGGATGGTACAGGACCCTGTGGTACAACACAGTCTGTAGGATGGTACAGGATGGTACAGGACCCTGGGGTACAACACAGTCTGTAGATGGTACAGGACCCTGGGGTACAACACAGTCTGTAGGATGGTACAGGACCCTGGGGTACAACACAGTCTGTAGGATGGTACAGGACCCTGGGGTACAACACAGTCTGTAGGATGCTACAGGACCCTGGGGTACAACACAGTCTGTAGGATGGTACAGGACCCTGGGGTACAACACAGTCTGTAGGATGGTACAGGACCCTGTGGTACAACACAGTCTGTAGGATGGTACAGGACCCTGTGATACAACACAGTCTGTAGGATGATACAGGACCCTGGGGTACAACACAGTCTGTAGGATGGTACAGGACCCTGGGGTACAACACAGTCTGTAGGATGGTACAGGACCCTGTGATACAACACAGTCTGTAGGATGGTACAGGACCCTGTGGTACAACACAGTCTGTAGGATGGTACAGGACCCTGGGGTACAACACAGTCTGTAGGATGGTACAGGACCCTGGGGTACAACACAGTCTGTAGGATGGTACAGGACCCTGTGGTACAACACAGTCTGTAGGATGGTACAGGTCCCTGTGTTACAACCCAGTCTGTAGGATGGTACAGGACCCTGGGTTACAACACAGTCTGTAGGATGGTACAGGATGGTACAGGACCCTGTGGTACAACACAGTCTGTAGGATGGTACAGGACCCTGGGGTACAACACAGTCTGTAGGATGGTACAGGACCCTGTGGTACAACACAGTCTGTAGGATGGTACAGGATGGTACAGGACCCTGGGGTACAACACAGTCTGTAGATGGTACAGGACCCTGGGGTACAACACAGTCTGTAGGATGGTACAGGACCCTGTGATACAACACAGTCTGTAGGATGGTACAGGACCCTGTGATACAACACAGTCTGTAGGATGATACAGGACCCTGGGGTACAACACAGTCTGTAGGATGGTACAGGACCCTGGGGTACAACACAGTCTGTAGGATGGTACAGGACCCTGTGGTACAACACAGTCTGTAGGATGGTACAGGACCCTGGGGTACAACACAGTCTGTAGGATGGTACAGGACCCTGGGGTACAACACAGTCTGTAGGATGGTACAGGACCCTGTGGTACAACACAGTCTGTAGGATGGTACAGGACCCTGTGGTACAACACAGTCTGTAGGATGGTACAGGACCCTGGGGTACAACACAGTCTGTAGGATGGTACAGGATGGTACAGGACCCTGGGGTACAACACAGTCTGTAGGATGGTACAGGACCCTGTGGTACAACACAGTCTGTAGATGGTACAGGACCCTGTGGTACAACACAGTCTGTAGGATGGTACAGGACCCTGGGGTACAACACAGTCTGTAGGATGGTACAGGATGGTACAGGACCCTGGGGTACAACACAGTCTGTAGGATGGTACAGGACCCTGGGGTACAACACAGTCTGTAGGATGGTACAGGACCCTGGGGTACAACACAGTCTGTAGGATGGTACAGGATGGTACAGGACCCTGTGGTACAACACAGTCTGTAGGATGGTACAGGATGGTACAGGACCCTGTGGTACAACACAGTCTGTAGGATGGTACAGGATGGTACAGGACCCTGGGGTACAACACAGTCTGTAGGATGGTACAGGATGGTACAGGACCCTGTGTTACAACACAGTCTGTAGGATGGTACAGGATGATACAGGACCCTGTGGTACAACACAATCTGTAGGATGGTACAGGACCCTGTGGTACAACACAGTCTGTAGGATGGTACAGGACCCTGGGGTACAACACAGTCTGTAGGATGGTTCAGGACCCTGGGGTACAACACAGTCTGTCAGATGGTTCAGGACCCTGGGGTACAACACAGTCTGTCAGATGGTACAGGACCCTGGGTTACAACACAGTCTGTAGGATGGTACAGGATGGTACAGGACCCTGGGGTACAACACAGTCTGTAGGATGGTTCAGGACCCTGGGGTACAACACAGTCTGTAGGATGGTACAGGATGGTACAGGACCCTGGGGTACAACACAGTCTGTAGGATGGTTCAGGACCCTGGGGTACAACACAGTCTGTCAGATGGTACAGGACCCTGTGGTACAACACAGTCTGTAGGATGGTACAGGATGGTACAGGACCCTGGGGTACAACACAGTCTGTAGGATGGTACAGGACCCTGTGGTACAACACAGTCTGTAGGATGGTACAGGACCCTGGGGTACAACACAGTCTGTAGGATGGTACAGGACCCTGGGGTACAACACAGTCTGTAGGATGGTACAGGACCCTGGGGTACAACACAGTCTGTAGGATGGTACAGGACCCTGTGATACAACACAGTCTGTAGGATGGTACAGGATGGTACAGGACCCTGGGGTATAACACAGTCTGTAGGATGGTACAGGACCCTGGGGTACAACACAGTCTGTAGGATGGTACAGGACCCTGGGGTACAACACAGTCTGTAGGATGGTACAGGACCCTGTGATACAACACAGTCTGTAGGATGGTACAGGACCCTGTGGTACAACACAGTCTGTAGGATGGTACAGGACCCTGGGGTACAACACAGTCTGTAGGATGGTACAGGACCCTGGGGTACAACACAGTCTGTAGGATGGTACAGGACCCTGTGGTACAACACAGTCTGTAGGATGGTACAGGTCCCTGTGTTACAACCCAGTCTGTAGGATGGTACAGGACCCTGGGTTACAACACAGTCTGTAGGATGGTACAGGATGGTACAGGACCCTGTGGTACAACACAGTCTGTAGGATGGTACAGGACCCTGGGGTACAACACAGTCTGTAGGATGGTACAGGATGGTACAGGACCCTGGGGTACAACACAGTCTGTAGATGGTACAGGACCCTGGGGTACAACACAGTCTGTAGGATGGTACAGGACCCTGTGATACAACACAGTCTGTAGGATGGTACAGGACCCTGTGATACAACACAGTCTGTAGGATGGTACAGGACCCTGGGGTACAACACAGTCTGTAGGATGGTACAGGACCCTGTGGTACAACACAGTCTGTAGGATGGTACAGGACCCTGTGATACAACACAGTCTGTAGGATGATACAGGACCCTGGGGTACAACACAGTCTGTAGGATGGTACAGGACCCTGGGGTACAACACAGTCTGTAGGATGGTACAGGACCCTGTGATACAACACAGTCTGTAGGATGGTACAGGACCCTGTGGTACAACACAGTCTGTAGGATGGTACAGGACCCTGGGGTACAACACAGTCTGTAGGATGGTACAGGACCCTGGGGTACAACACAGTCTGTAGGATGGTACAGGACCCTGTGGTACAACACAGTCTGTAGGATGGTACAGGTCCCTGTGTTACAACCCAGTCTGTAGGATGGTACAGGACCCTGGGTTACAACACAGTCTGTAGGATGGTACAGGATGGTACAGGACCCTGTGGTACAACACAGTCTGTAGGATGGTACAGGACCCTGGGGTACAACACAGTCTGTAGGATGGTACAGGACCCTGTGGTACAACACAGTCTGTAGGATGGTACAGGACCCTGGGGTACAACACAGTCTGTAGATGGTACAGGACCCTGGGGTACAACACAGTCTGTAGGATGGTACAGGACCCTGTGATACAACACAGTCTGTAGGATGGTACAGGACCCTGTGATACAACACAGTCTGTAGGATGATACAGGACCCTGGGGTACAACACAGTCTGTAGGATGGTACAGGACCCTGGGGTACAACACAGTCTGTAGGATGGTACAGGACCCTGTGGTACAACACAGTCTGTAGGATGGTACAGGACCCTGGGGTACAACACAGTCTGTAGGATGGTACAGGACCCTGGGGTACAACACAGTCTGTAGGATGGTACAGGACCCTGTGGTACAACACAGTCTGTAGGATGGTACAGGACCCTGTGGTACAACACAGTCTGTAGGATGGTACAGGACCCTGGGGTACAACACAGTCTGTAGGATGGTACAGGATGGTACAGGACCCTGGGGTACAACACAGTCTGTAGGATGGTACAGGACCCTGTGGTACAACACAGTCTGTAGATGGTACAGGACCCTGTGGTACAACACAGTCTGTAGGATGGTACAGGACCCTGGGGTACAACACAGTCTGTAGGATGGTACAGGATGGTACAGGACCCTGGGGTACAACACAGTCTGTAGGATGGTACAGGACCCTGGGGTACAACACAGTCTGTAGGATGGTACAGGACCCTGGGGTACAACACAGTCTGTAGGATGGTACAGGATGGTACAGGACCCTGTGGTACAACACAGTCTGTAGGATGGTACAGGATGGTACAGGACCCTGTGGTACAACACAGTCTGTAGGATGGTACAGGATGGTACAGGACCCTGGGGTACAACACAGTCTGTAGGATGGTACAGGATGGTACAGGACCCTGTGTTACAACACAGTCTGTAGGATGGTACAGGATGATACAGGACCCTGTGGTACAACACAATCTGTAGGATGGTACAGGACCCTGTGGTACAACACAGTCTGTAGGATGGTACAGGACCCTGGGGTACAACACAGTCTGTAGGATGGTTCAGGACCCTGGGGTACAACACAGTCTGTCAGATGGTTCAGGACCCTGGGGTACAACACAGTCTGTCAGATGGTACAGGACCCTGGGTTACAACACAGTCTGTAGGATGGTACAGGATGGTACAGGACCCTGGGGTACAACACAGTCTGTAGGATGGTTCAGGACCCTGGGGTACAACACAGTCTGTAGGATGGTACAGGATGGTACAGGACCCTGGGGTACAACACAGTCTGTAGGATGGTTCAGGACCCTGGGGTACAACACAGTCTGTCAGATGGTACAGGACCCTGTGGTACAACACAGTCTGTAGGATGGTACAGGATGGTACAGGACCCTGGGGTACAACACAGTCTGTAGGATGGTACAGGACCCTGTGGTACAACACAGTCTGTAGGATGGTACAGGACCCTGGGGTACAACACAGTCTGTAGGATGGTACAGGACCCTGGGGTACAACACAGTCTGTAGGATGGTACAGGACCCTGGGGTACAACACAGTCTGTAGGATGGTACAGGACCCTGTGATACAACACAGTCTGTAGGATGGTACAGGATGGTACAGGACCCTGGGGTATAACACAGTCTGTAGGATGGTACAGGACCCTGGGGTACAACACAGTCTGTAGGATGGTACAGGACCCTGGGGTACAACACAGTCTGTAGGATGGTACAGGACCCTGTGATACAACACAGTCTGTAGGATGGTACAGGACCCTGTGGTACAACACAGTCTGTAGGATGGTACAGGACCCTGGGGTACAACACAGTCTGTAGGATGGTACAGGACCCTGGGGTACAACACAGTCTGTAGGATGGTACAGGACCCTGTGGTACAACACAGTCTGTAGGATGGTACAGGTCCCTGTGTTACAACCCAGTCTGTAGGATGGTACAGGACCCTGGGTTACAACACAGTCTGTAGGATGGTACAGGATGGTACAGGACCCTGTGGTACAACACAGTCTGTAGGATGGTACAGGACCCTGGGGTACAACACAGTCTGTAGGATGGTACAGGATGGTACAGGACCCTGGGGTACAACACAGTCTGTAGATGGTACAGGACCCTGGGGTACAACACAGTCTGTAGGATGGTACAGGACCCTGTGATACAACACAGTCTGTAGGATGGTACAGGACC
Organism: Oncorhynchus masou masou; assembly: GCF_036934945.1. Classification (NCBI taxonomy): domain Eukaryota; kingdom Metazoa; phylum Chordata; class Actinopteri; order Salmoniformes; family Salmonidae; genus Oncorhynchus; species Oncorhynchus masou. The sequence goes on along the minus strand of NW_027008504.1, from coordinate 60,357 downwards.
CTGTGATACAACACAGTCTGTAGGATGATACAGGACCCTGGGGTACAACACAGTCTGTAGGATGGTACAGGACCCTGGGGTACAACACAGTCTGTAGGATGGTACAGGACCCTGTGGTACAACACAGTCTGTAGGATGGTACAGGACCCTGGGGTACAACACAGTCTGTAGGATGGTACAGGACCCTGGGGTACAACACAGTCTGTAGGATGGTACAGGACCCTGTGGTACAACACAGTCTGTAGGATGGTACAGGACCCTGTGGTACAACACAGTCTGTAGGATGGTACAGGACCCTGGGGTACAACACAGTCTGTAGGATGGTACAGGACCCTGTGGTACAACACAGTCTGTAGATGGTACAGGACCCTGTGGTACAACACAGTCTGTAGGATGGTACAGGACCCTGGGGTACAACACAGTCTGTAGGATGGTACAGGATGGTACAGGACCCTGGGGTACAACACAGTCTGTAGGATTGTACAGGATGGTACAGGACCCTGGGGTACAACACAGTCTGTAGGATGGTACAGGACCCTGGGGTACAACACAGTCTGTAGGATGGTACAGGACCCTGGGGTACAACACAGTCTGTAGGATGGTACAGGATGGTACAGGACCCTGTGGTACAACACAGTCTGTAGGATGGTACAGGATGGTACAGGACCCTGTGGTACAACACAGTCTGTAGGATGGTACAGGATGGTACAGGACCCTGGGGTACAACACAGTCTGTAGGATGGTACAGGATGGTACAGGACCCTGTGTTACAACACAGTCTGTAGGATGGTACAGGATGATACAGGACCCTGTGGTACAACACAATCTGTAGGATGGTACAGGACCCTGTGGTACAACACAGTCTGTAGGATGGTACAGGACCCTGGGGTACAACACAGTCTGTAGGATGGTTCAGGACCCTGGGGTACAACACAGTCTGTCAGATGGTTCAGGACCCTGGGGTACAACACAGTCTGTCAGATGGTACAGGACCCTGGGTTACAACACAGTCTGTAGGATGGTACAGGATGGTACAGGACCCTGGGGTACAACACAGTCTGTAGGATGGTTCAGGACCCTGGGGTACAACACAGTCTGTAGGATGGTACAGGATGGTACAGGACCCTGGGGTACAACACAGTCTGTAGGATGGTTCAGGACCCTGGGGTACAACACAGTCTGTCAGATGGTACAGGACCCTGTGGTACAACACAGTCTGTAGGATGGTACAGGATGGTACAGGACCCTGGGGTACAACACAGTCTGTAGGATGGTACAGGACCCTGTGGTACAACACAGTCTGTAGGATGGTACAGGACCCTGGGGTACAACACAGTCTGTAGGATGGTACAGGACCCTGGGGTACAACACAGTCTGTAGGATGGTACAGGTCCCTGTGTTACAACACAGTCTGTAGGATGGTACAGGACCCTGGGGTACAACACAGTCTGTAGGATGGTACAGGATGGTACAGGACCCTGGGGTATAACACAGTCTGTAGGATGGTACAGGACCCTGGGGTACAACACAGTCTGTAGGATGGTACAGGACCCTGGGGTACAACACAGTCTGTAGGATGGTACAGGACCCTGTGATACAACACAGTCTGTAGGATGGTACAGGACCCTGTGGTACAACACAGTCTGTAGGATGGTACAGGACCCTGGGGTACAACACAGTCTGTAGGATGGTACAGGACCCTGGGGTACAACACAGTCTGTAGGATGGTACAGGACCCTGTGGTACAACACAGTCTGTAGGATGGTACAGGTCCCTGTGTTACAACCCAGTCTGTAGGATGGTACAGGACCCTGGGTTACAACACAGTCTGTAGGATGGTACAGGATGGTACAGGACCCTGTGGTACAACACAGTCTGTAGGATGGTACAGGACCCTGGGGTACAACACAGTCTGTAGGATGGTACAGGACCCTGTGGTACAACACAGTCTGTAGGATGGTACAGGATGGTACAGGACCCTGGGGTACAACACAGTCTGTAGATGGTACAGGACCCTGGGGTACAACACAGTCTGTAGGATGGTACAGGACCCTGTGATACAACACAGTCTGTAGGATGGTACAGGACCCTGTGATACAACACAGTCTGTAGGATGATACAGGACCCTGGGGTACAACACAGTCTGTAGGATGGTACAGGACCCTGGGGTACAACACAGTCTGTAGGATGCTACAGGACCCTGTGGTACAACACAGTCTGTAGGATGGTACAGGACCCTGGGGTACAACACAGTCTGTAGGATGGTACAGGACCCTGGGGTACAACACAGTCTGTAGGATGGTACAGGACCCTGTGGTACAACACAGTCTGTAGGATGGTACAGGACCCTGTGGTACAACACAGTCTGTAGGATGGTACAGGACCCTGGGGTACAACACAGTCTGTAGGATGGTACAGGATGGTACAGGACCCTGGGGTACAACACAGTCTGTAGGATGGTACAGGACCCTGTGGTACAACACAGTCTGTAGATGGTACAGGACCCTGTGGTACAACACAGTCTGTAGGATGGTACAGGACCCTGGGGTACAACACAGTCTGTAGGATGGTACAGGATGGTACAGGACCCTGGGGTACAACACAGTCTGTAGGATTGTACAGGATGGTACAGGACCCTGGGGTACAACACAGTCTGTAGGATGGTACAGGACCCTGGGGTACAACACAGTCTGTAGGATGGTACAGGACCCTGGGGTACAACACAGTCTGTAGGATGGTACAGGATGGTACAGGACCCTGTGGTACAACACAGTCTGTAGGATGGTACAGGATGGTACAGGACCCTGTGGTACAACACAGTCTGTAGGATGGTACAGGATGGTACAGGACCCTGGGGTACAACACAGTCTGTAGGATGGTACAGGATGGTACAGGACCCTGTGTTACAACACAGTCTGTAGGATGGTACAGGATGATACAGGACCCTGTGGTACAACACAATCTGTAGGATGGTACAGGACCCTGTGGTACAACACAGTCTGTAGGATGGTACAGGACCCTGGGGTACAACACAGTCTGTAGGATGGTTCAGGACCCTGGGGTACAACACAGTCTGTCAGATGGTTCAGGACCCTGGGGTACAACACAGTCTGTCAGATGGTACAGGACCCTGGGTTACAACACAGTCTGTAGGATGGTACAGGATGGTACAGGACCCTGGGGTACAACACAGTCTGTAGGATGGTTCAGGACCCTGGGGTACAACACAGTCTGTAGGATGGTACAGGATGGTACAGGACCCTGGGGTACAACACAGTCTGTAGGATGGTTCAGGACCCTGGGGTACAACACAGTCTGTCAGATGGTACAGGACCCTGTGGTACAACACAGTCTGTAGGATGGTACAGGATGGTACAGGACCCTGGGGTACAACACAGTCTGTAGGATGGTACAGGACCCTGTGGTACAACACAGTCTGTAGGATGGTACAGGACCCTGGGGTACAACACAGTCTGTAGGATGGTACAGGACCCTGGGGTACAACACAGTCTGTAGGATGGTACAGGTCCCTGTGTTACAACACAGTCTGTAGGATGGTACAGGATGGTACAGGACCCTGTGGTACAACACAGTCTGTAGGATGGTACAGGACCCTGTGGTACAACACAGTCTGTAGGATGGTACAGGACCCTGGGTTACAACACAGTCTGTACGATGGTACAGGACCCTGGGTTACAACACAGTCTGTAGGATGGTACAGGACCCTGGGTTACAACACAGTCTGTACGATGGTACAGGACCCTGGGGTACAACACAGTCTGTAGGATGGTACAGGATGGTACAGGACCCTGGGGTACAACACAGTCTGTAGGATGGTACAGGACCCTGGGTTACAACACAGTCTGTACGATGGTACAGGACCCTGGGGTACAACACAGTCTGTAGGATGGTACAGGATGGTACAGGACCCCGTGGTACAACACAGTCTGTAGGATGGTACAGGACCCTGGGGTACAACACAGTCTGTAGGATGGTACAGGACCCTGTGGTACAACACAGTCTGTAGGATGGTACAGGACCCTGGGGTACAACACAGTCTGTAGGATGGTACAGGACCCTGGGGTACAACACAGTCTGTAGGATGGTACAGGATGGTACAGGACCCTGTGGTACAACACAGTCTGTAGGATGGTACAGGACCCTGGGGTACAACACAGTCTGTAGGATGGTACAGGATGGTACAGGACCCCGTGGTACAACACAGTCTGTAGGATGGTACAGGACCCTGGGGTACAACACAGTCTGTAGGATGGTACAGGATGGTACAGGACCCCGTGGTACAACACAGTCTGTAGGATGGTACAGGACCCTGGGGTACAACACAGTCTGTAGGATGGTACAGGACCCTGTGGTACAACACAGTCTGTAGGATGGTACAGGACCCTGGGGTACAACACAGTCTGTAGGATGGTACAGGACCCTGTGGTACAACACAGTCTGTAGGATGGTACAGGATGGTACAGGACCCTGTGGTACAACACAGTCTGTAGGATGGTACAGGACCCTGTGGTACAACACAGTCTGTAGGATGGTACAGGACCCTGGGGTACAACACAGTCTGTAGGATGGTACAGGACCCTGGGGTACAACACAGTCTGTAGGATGGTACAGGACCCTGGGGTACAACACAGTCTGTAGGATGGTACAGGACCCTGTGGTACAACACAGTCTGTAGGATGGTACAGGACCCTGGGGTACAACACAGTCTGTAGGATGGTACAGGATGGTACAGGACCCTGGGGTACAACACAGTCTGTAGGATGGTACAGGATGGTACAGGACCCTGTGGTACAACACAGTCTGTAGGATGGTACAGGACCCTGTGGTACAACACAGTCTGTAGATGGTACAGGACCCTGTGGTACAACACAGTCTGTAGGATGGTACAGGACCCTGGGGTACAACACAGTCTGTAGGATGGTACAGGACCCTGGGGTACAACACAGTCTGTAGGATGGTACAGGACCCTGGGGTACAACACAGTCTGTAGGATGGTACAGGACCCTGGGGTACAACACAGTCTGTAGGATGGTACAGGATGGTACAGGACCCTGGGGTACAACACAGTCTGTAGGATGGTACAGGACCCTGGGGTACAACACAGTCTGTAGGATGATACAGGACCCTGGGGTACAACACAGTCTGTAGGATGGTACAGGATGGTACAGGACCCCGTGGTACAACACAGTCTGTAGGATGATACAGGACCCTGTGGTACAACACAGTCTGTAGGATGGTACAGGACCCTGTGGTACAACACAGTCTGTAGGATGGTACAGGATGGTACAGGACCCTGGGGTACAACACAGTCTGTAGGATGATACAGGATGGTACAGGACCCTGGGGTACAACACAGTCTGTAGGATGGTACAAGACCCTGGGGTACAACACAGTCTGTAGGATGGTACAGGATGGTACAGGACCCTGTGGTACAACACAGTCTGTAGGATGGTACAGGATGGTACAGGACCCTGGGGTACAACACAGTCTGTAGGATGGTACAGGACCCTGTGGTACAACACAGTCTGTAGGATGGTACAGGACCCTGGGGTACAACACAGTCTGTAGGATGGTACAGGATGGTACAAGACCCTATGGTACAACACAGTCTGTAGGATGGTACAGGATGGTACAGGACCCTGTGGTACAACACAGTCTGTAGGATGGTACAGGATGGTACAGCGTCCTGTGGTACAAGGTTTTATAATGTCCTAAGGGAGTGGAACAGTCACTTCTTATTTCGCTGTGTCTCTCCAAGGCTCAGCTGGCTACAGATATCAATAGCACCATGCCAGACTGCCATGTCAGAGCAGCGTTTGTTCCAACCAATCCCAGACTGCCGTGTCAGAGCAGCGTTTGTTCCAACCAATCCCAGACTGCCGTGTCAGAGCAGCGTTTGTTCCAACCAATCCCAGACTGCCGTGTCAGAGCAGCGTTTGTTCCAACCAGTCCCAGACTGCCGTGTCAGAGCAGCGTTTGTTCCAACCAATCCCAGACTGCCGTGTCAGAGCAGCGTTTGTTCCAACCAATCCCAGACTGCCGTGTCAGAGCAGCGTTTGTTCCAACCAATCCCAGACTGCCATGTCAGAGCAGCGTTTGTTCCAACCAATCCCAGACTGCCATGTCAGAGCAGCGTTTGTTCCAACCAATCCCAGACTGCCATGTCAGAGCAGCGTTTGGTCCAACCAATCCCAGACTGCCATGTCAGAGCAGAGTTTGGTCCAACCAATCCCAGACTGCGTGTCAGAGCAGAGTTTGGTCCAACCGATCCCAGACTGCCATGTCAGAGCAGCGTTTTGTCCAACCAATCCCAGACTGCCATGTCAGAGCAGCGTTTGTTCCAACCAATCCCAGACTGCCATGTCAGAGCAGAGTTTGGTCCAACCGATCCCAGACTCCCATGTCAGAGCAGAGTTTTGTCCAACCAATCCCAGACTGCCATGTCAGAGCAGCGTTTGTTCCAACCAATCCCAGACTGCCATGTCAGAGCAGAGTTTGGTCCAACCAATCCCAGACTGCCGTGTCAGAGCAGCGTTTGGTCCAGCCAATCCCAGACTGCCGTGTCAGAGCAGAGTTTGGTCCAACCAACCCCAGACTGCGTGTCAGAGCAGTGTTTGGTCCAACCAATCCCAGCCTCTTTTATCTAGAGATCGATAGATATTGTAAATAATGCATCCCAAAATGTAAGCGTCTGCCAGCTTCAACAGAAGAAACAGTTTCTACTTCTTTCAAGAAAGAAGTAGAAACCTGCCATGGCTACATATCCCTGGCTACATATCCCTGGCTACATCTCCCTGGCTGGTTATCCCTGGCCTCATATCCATGGCTCCTTATCCCTGGCTACATATCCCTGGCTACATATCCCTGGCTACATATCCCTGGCTCCATATCCCTGGCTCCATATCCCTGGCTCCATATCCCTGGCTATATATTTCTGGCTCCTTATCCCTGGCGCCATATCCCTGGCTATATATCCCTGGCTCCATATCCCTGGCTACATATCCCTGGCTATATATCCCTGGCTCCTTATCCCTGGCTCCATATCCCTGGCTCCATATCCCTGGCTACATATCCCTGGCTACATATCCCTGGCTCCATATCCCTGGCTCCATATCCCTGGCTCCATATCCCTGGCTCCATATCCCTGGCTCCATATCCCTGGCTCCATATCCCTGGCTCCATATCCCTAGCTACATATCCCTGGCTACATATCCCTGGCTACATATCCCTGGCTCCATATCCCTAGCTACATATCCCTGGCTCCATATCCCTGGCTCCTTATCCCTGGCTACATATCCCTGGCTACATATCCCTGGCTACATATCCCTGGCTACATATCCCTGGCTACATATCCCTGGCTATATATTTCTGGCTCCATATCCCTGGCTCCATATCCCTGGCTACATATCCCTGGCTACATATCCCTGGCTACATATCCCTGGCTACATATCCCTGGCTCCATATCCCTGGCTACATATCCCTGGCTACATATCCCTGGCTACATATCCCTGGCTCCATATCCCTGGCTCCTTATCCCTGGCTCCTTATCCCTGGCTCCATATCCCTGGCTACATATCCCTGGCTCCATATCCCTGGCTACATATCCCTGGCTCCATATCCCTGGCTCCATATCCCTGGCTCCATATCCCTGGCTCCATATCCCTGGCTATATATTTCTGGCTCCAAATCCCTGGCTCCATATCCCTGGCTCCATATCCCTGGCTCCATATCCCTGGCTATATATCCCTGGCTATATATCCCTGGCTCCATATCCCTGGCTATATATTTCTGGCTCCATATCCCTGGCTCCATATCCCTGGCTCCATATCCCTGGCTACATATCCCTGGCTCCATATCCCTGGCTACATATCCCTGGCTCCATATCCCTGGCTCCATATCCCTGGCTCCATATCCCTGGCTCCATATCCCTGGCTATATATTTCTGGCTCCAAATCCCTGGCTCCATATCCCTGGCTCCATATCCCTGGCTCCATATCCCTGGCTATATATCCCTGGCTATATATCCCTGGCTCCATATCCCTGGCTATATATTTCTGGCTCCATATCCCTGGCTCCATATCCCTGGCTCCATATCCCTGGCTACATATCCCTGGCTCCATATCCCTGGCTCCATATCCCTGGCTCCATATCCCTGGCTCCATATCCCTGGCTATATATTTCTGGCTCCAAATCCCTGGCTCCATATCCCTGGCTCCATATCCCTGGCTCCATATCCCTGGCTATATATCCCTGGCTATATATCCCTGGCTCCATATCCCTGGCTATATATTTCTGGCTCCATATCCCTGGCTCCATATCCCTGGCTCCATATCCCTGGCTACATATCCCTGGCTACATATCCCTGGCTCCATATCCCTGGCTCCATATCCCTGGCTACATATCCCTGGCTACATATCCCTGGCTCCATATCCCTGGCTCCATATCCCTGGCTATATATTTCTGGCTCCATATCCCTGGCTCCATATCCCTGGCTACATATCCCTGGCTACATATCCCTGGCTCCATATCCCTGGCTACATATCCCTGGCTCCATATCCCTGGCTCCATATCCCTGGCTCCATATCCCTGGCTCCATATCCCTGGCTCCATATCCCTGGCTACATATCCCTGGCTCCATATCCCTGGCTACATATCCCTGGCTACATATCCCTGGCTCCATATCCCTGGCTACATATCCCTGGCTCCATATCCCTGGCTCCATATCCCTGGCTCCATATCCCTGGCTCCATATCCCTGGCTCCATATCCCTGGCTCCATATCCCTGGCTCCATATCCCTGGCTCCATTTCCCTGGCTACATATCCCTGGCTCCATATCCCTGGCTACATATCCCTGGCTCCATATCCCTGGCTACATATCCCTGGTTCCATATCCCTGGCTCCATATCCCTGGCTACATATCCCTGGCTCCATATCCCTGGCTATATATTTCTGGCTCCAAATCCCTGGCTCCATATCCCTGGCTACATATCCCTGGTTCCATATCCCTGGCTCCTTATCCCTGGCTACATATCCCTGGCTATATATTTCTGGCTCCAAATCCCTGGTTCCATATCCCTGGCTCCATATCCCTGGCTCCATATCCCTGGCTCCATATCCCTGGCTATATATTTCTGGCTCCATATCCCTGGCTACATATCCCTGGTTCCATATCCCTGGCTCCTTATCCCTGGCTACATATCCCTGGCTACATGTCTGTCTGGATGTCTGCCTCTCTGTCTGGATGTCTGTCTCTGTCTGGCTGGATGTCTGTCTCTGTCTGGCTGCTTTTGTGATGAATCTGTAGTCTACTGAATAATAATGGGGGTAACATCAGCTACAGTATGCCCTTGTGTAATACTAGTGTGTCGTATTAGTGTGTAGTATTACTGTGGAATATTAGTGAGTCATATTAGTATTTAATATTAGTGTCTAATATTAGTGAATAATATCTGTGTGTGTGAGTAGTATTAGTGAGTAATATTAGTGTGTGAGTAGTATTAGTGAATAATATTTGTGTGTGAGTAGTATCAGTGAATAATATTAGTGAATAATATTAGTGTGTGAGTAGTATCAGTGAATAATATTTGTGTGTGAGTAGTAACAGTGAATAATATTAGTAAATAATATTAGTGTGTGAGTAGTATTAGTGAATAATATTTGTGTGTGAGTAGTATTAGTGAATAATATTTGTGTGTGAGTAGTATCAGTGAATAATATTAGTGAATAATATTTGTGTGTGAGTAGTATTAGTGAATAATATTTGTGTGTGAGTAGTATTAGTGAATAATATTTGTGTGTGAGTAGTATTAGTGAATAATATTTGTGTGTGACTAGTATTAGTGAATAATATTAGAGAATAATATTTGTGTGTGAGTAGTATTAGTGAATAATTTTAGAGAATAATATTTGTGTGTGAGTAGTATTAGTGAATAATATTTGTGTGTGAGTAGTATTAGTGAATAATATTAGTGAATAATATCAGTGTGTGCGTAGTATTAGTGAATAATTTTAGAGAATAATATTTGTGTGTGAGTAGTATTAGTGAATAATTTTAGTGAATAATATTAGTGTGTGAGTAGTATTAGTGAATAATTTTAGAGAATAATATTTGTGTGTGACTAGTATTAGTGAATAATATTAGTGAATAATATTAGTGTGTGAGTAGTATTAGAGAATAATATTTGTCAGGATTTGGCCAGGGTTGTTCCGGGTTTTGGTCACTAGATGCCCCCATTGTGCTTTTTGACCTTATGTTTTTTCCCTTGTTCCCCATTATTATTTGCACCTGTACCTCGTTTCCCCTGATTGTATTTAAACCCTTAGTTTCCCTCAGTT
>NW_027008504.1:35000-45000 GCF_036934945.1 Oncorhynchus masou masou | reverse complement strand
CATTCTCTCATTCTCTCTCTCATTCTCTCTCTGTCCCTCTCTTTCTCTCTCTCTCTGTCCCTCTCTCTCTCTCTCTCTCTCTGTCTATCTCTCTGTCCCTCTCACTCTCTGTCTCTCTGTCCTCTCTGTCCCTCTCACTCTCTGTCTCTCTCTCTCATTCACTCTCTCTCTGTCCCTCTCTCTCTCTCTCTCTCTCTCTCTCTCTCTCTCTCATTCTCTCTCTGTCCCTCTCTCTCTCTCTTTCCTCTCTGTCCCTCTCCCTCTCTGTCTCTCTCTCTGTCTCTCTGTCCTCTCTGTCTCTCTGTCCCCCCCTCTCTCTCCTCTCTCTCTCTAGTCCTGATGGGAGCTACCTGGCAGCAGGATCAGCAGATGGAGCCGTTTACATCTGGAACGTCAACTCTGGCAACCTGGAGACACGACTACCGGACATGCACAGGTAGGACGACTGGACTGGACTAGACTAGACTGCACTATAGACACTGGACTGGACCAGTGTGGATGCCTGGATGGTTCCCAGTCTGTCCGTCTGCCTGTCTGTCCTCTGAACCCCACCCAGCCTCTGAGGACCTTAGCTTTTAGCAGCTATCGTCAGCCCTGATGGGCTCCGGCCAACACAGCATCAATTAGCTTGATGATACTTCCTCTTTGTGTTGTAGACGCTATTAGTGCACTAGAGAATGTTACAGGCTATTAGATAGTGTTTACATTAGCAGGAAGGGGAGAGTAGGGTTCAGGCAGCAGGAGGAGGAGAGTAGGGTTCAGGCAGCAGGAAGGGGAGAGTATGGTTCTGGCAGCAGGAGGAGGAGAGTAGGGTTCTGGCAGCAGGAGGAGGAGAGTAGGGTTCTGGCAGCAGGAGGAGGAGTAGGGTTCTGGCAGCAGGAGGGGGAGTAGGGTTCTGGCAGCAGGAGGGAGAGAGTAGGGTTCTGGCAGCAGGAGGAGGAGTAGGGTTCTGGCAGCAGGAGAGAGAGTAGGGTTCTGGCAGCAGGAGGAGGAGAGTAGGGTTCTGGCAGCAGGAGGGGGAGTAGGGTTCTGGCAGCAGGAGGAGGAGAGTAGGGTTCTGGCAGCAGGAGGGGGAGTAGGGTTCTGGCAGCAGGAGGGAGAGTAGGGTTCTGGCAGCAGGAGGGGGAGTAGGGTTCTGGCAGCAGGAGGAGGAGAGTAGGGTTCTGGCAGCAGGAGGGAGAGTAGGGTTCAGGCAGCAGGAGGGGGAGTAGGGTTCTGGCAGCAGGAGGAGGAGAGTAGGGTTCTGGCAGCAGGAGGGAGAGTAGGGTTCAGGCAGCAGGAGGGGAGAGTAGGGTTCAGGCAGCAGGAGGGAGAGTAGGGTTCAGGCAGCAGGAGGGAGAGTAGGGTTCTGGCAGCAGGAGGAGGGGAGTAGGGTTCTGGCAGCAGGAGGGAGAGGAGGGTTCTGGCAGCAGGAGGGAGAGTAGGGTTCTGGCAGCAGGAGGGAGAGTAGGGTTCTGGCAGCAGGAGGGAGAGTAGGGTTCTGGCAGCAGGAGGAGGAGAGTAGGGTTCTGGCAGCAGGAGAGAGTAGGGTTCTGGCAGCAGGAGAGAGAGTAGGGTTCTGGCAGCAGGAGAGAGAGTAGGGTTCTGGCAGCAGGAGAGAGAGTAGGGTTCTGGCAGCAGGAGGAGGAGAGTAGGGTTCTGGCAGCAGGAGGGGGAGAGTAGGGTTCTGGCAGCAGGAGAGAGAGTAGGGTTCTGGCAGCAGGAGGAGGAGTAGGGTTCTGGCAGCAGGAGGGAGAGGGGTTCTGGCAGCAGGAGGGAGAGTAGGGTTCAGGCAGCAGGAGAGAGAGTAGGGTTCTGGCAGCAGGAGGGAGAGTAGGGTTCAGGCAGCAGGAGGGGGAGTAGGGTTCTGGCAGCAGGAGGGAGAGGGGTTCTGGCAGCAGGAGGGAGAGTAGGGTTCAGGCAGCAGGAGAGAGAGTAGGGTTCTGGCAGCAGGAGGGAGAGTAGGGTTCAGGCAGCAGGAGGGGGAGTAGGGTTCTGGCAGCAGGAGGGAGAGTAGGGTTCTGGCAGCAGGAGGGAGAGTAGGGTTCAGGCAGCAGGAGAGAGAGTAGGGTTCTGGCAGCAGGAGGGGAGAGTAGGGTTCAGGCAGCAGGAGGGGGAGAGTAGGGTTCTGGCAGCAGGAGGAGGAGAGTAGGGTTCTGGCAGCAGGAGGAGGGGAGTAGGGTTCTGGCAGCAGGAGGGAGAGTAGGGTTCAGGCAGCAGGAGGGGAGAGAGTAGGGTTCTGGCAGCAGGAGAGAGAGTAGGGTTCTGGCAGCAGGAGGGAGAGTAGGGTTCTGGCAGCAGGAGGGAGAGTAGGGTTCTGGCAGCAGGAGGGGGAGTAGGGTTCTGGCAGCAGGAGGAGGGAGAGTAGGGTTCTGGCAGCAGGAGGAGGAGAGTAGGGTTCTGGCAGCAGGAGGAGGAGAGTAGGGTTCTGGCAGCAGGAGGAGGAGAGTAGGGTTCTGGCAGCAGGAGGAGGAGAGTAGGGTTCTGGCAGCAGGAGGAGGAGAGTAGGGTTCTGGCAGCAGGAGGAGGAGAGTAGGGTTCTGGCAGCAGGAGGGGGAGTAGGGTTCTGGCAGCAGGAGGGGGAGTAGGGTTCTGGCAGCAGGAGGAGGAGAGTAGGGTTCTGGCAGCAGGAGGAGGAGTAGGGTTCTGGCAGCAGGAAGGGAGAGTAGGGTTCTGGCAGCAGGAGGAGGAGAGTAGGGTTCTGGCAGCAGGAGGAGGAGAGTAGGGTTCTGGCAGCAGGAGGAGGAGAGTAGGGTTCTGGCAGCAGGAGGAGGAGAGTAGGGTTCTGGCAGCAGGAGGGGGAGTAGGGTTCTGGCAGCAGGAGGGGGAGTAGGGTTCTGGCAGCAGGAGGGAGAGTAGGGTTCTGGCAGCAGGAGGAGGAGAGTAGGGTTCAGGCAGCAGGAGGGGGAGTAGGGTTCTGGCAGCAGGAGGAGGAGTAGGGTTCTGGCAGCAGGAGGGGGAGAGTAGGGTTCTGGCAGCAGGAGGAGGAGTAGGGTTCTGGCAGCAGGAGGGAGAGTAGGGTTCTGGCAGCAGGAGGAGGAGTAGGGTTCTGGCAGCAGGAGGGAGAGTAGGGTTCTGGCAGCAGGAGAGAGAGTAGGGTTCTGGCAGCAGGAGAGAGAGTAGGGTTCTGGCAGCAGGAGCGAGAGTAGGGTTCTGGCAGCAGGAGGGGGAGTAGGGTTCTGGCAGCAGGAGGGGGAGAGTAGGGTTCTGGCAGCAGGAGGGAGAGTAGGGTTCTGGCAGCAGGAGGGGGAGTAGGGTTCTGGCAGCAGGAGGGGGAGTAGGGTTCTGGCAGCAGGAGGGGGAGATTAGGGTTCAGGCAGCAGGAGGGAGAGTAGGGTTCTGGCAGCAGGAGGGAGAGTAGGGTTCTGGCAGCAGGAGGGGGAGTAGGGTTCTGGCAGCAGGAGGGGGAGAGTAGGGTTCTGGCAGCAGGAGGGAGAGTAGGGTTCTGGCAGCAGGAGGGAGAGTAGGGTTCTGGCAGCAGGAGGGGGAGTAGGGTTCTGGCAGCAGGAGGGGGAGAGTAGGGTTCTTGCAGCAGGAGGGGGAGTAGGGTTCTTGCAGCAGGAGGAGAGTAGGGTTCTGGCAGCAGGAGGAGAGTAGGGTTCTGGCAGCAGGAGGGAGAGTAGGGTTCTGGCAGCAGGAGGGGGAGTAGGGTTCTGGCAGCAGGAGGGGGAGTAGGGTTCTGGCAGCAGGAGGGGGAGTAGGGTTCTGGCAGCAGGAGGAGGAGAGTAGGGTTCTGGCAGCAGGAGGGAGAGTAGGGTTCTGGCAGCAGGAGGGGGAGTAGGGTTCTGGCAGCAGGAGGAGGAGAGTAGGGTTCTGGCAGCAGGAGGGAGAGTAGGGTTCTGGCAGCAGGAGGGGGAGTAGGGTTCTGGCAGCAGGAGGGGGAGAGTAGGGTTCAGGCAGCAGGAGGGGAGAGTAGGGTTCTGGCAGCAGGAGGAGGAGAGTAGGGTTCTGGCAGCAGGAGGAGGAGAGTAGGGTTCAGGCAGCAGGAGAGAGAGTAGGGTTCTGGCAGCAGGAGGAGGAGAGTAGGGTTCAGGCAGCAGGAGAGAGAGTAGGGTTCTGGCAGCAGGAGGGAGAGTAGGGTTCAGGCAGCAGGAGGGGAGAGTAGGGTTCTGGCAGCAGGAGGGAGAGTAGGGTTCAGGCAGCAGGAGGGAGAGTAGGGTTCAGGCAGCAGGAGGGGGAGTAGGGTTCAGGCAGCAGGAGGGAGAGTAGGGTTCTGGCAGCAGGAGGGGAGAGTAGGGTTCAGGCAGCAGGAGGGGAGAGTAGGGTTCAGGCAGCAGGAGGGGGAGTTGTGTTCAGGCAGCAGGAGGGGGAGTAGGGTTCTGGCAGCAGGAGGGGAGAGGAGGGTTCTGGCAGCAGGAGGGAGAGTAGGGTTCTGGCAGCAGGAGGGAGAGTAGGGTTCTGGCAGCAGGAGGGGGAGTAGGGTTCAGGCAGCAGGAGGGGAGAGTAGGGTTCTGGCAGCAGGAGGGAGAGTAGGGTTCTGGCAGCAGGAGGGGAGAGTAGGGTTCTGGCAGCAGGAGAGAGAGTAGGGTTCTGGCAGCAGGAGGAGGAGAGTAGGGTTCTGGCAGCAGGAGGGGAGAGTAGGGTTCTGGCAGCAGGAGGGAGAGTAGGGTTCTGGCAGCAGGAGGGGGAGAGTAGGGTTCTGGCAGCAGGAGAGAGAGTAGGGTTCTGGCAGCAGGAGGAGGAGAGTAGGGTTCAGGCAGCAGGAGGAGGAGAGTAGGGTTCAGGCAGAAGGAGGGAGAGTAGGGTTCTGGCAGCAGGAGGAGGAGAGTAGGGTTCAGGCAGAAGGAGGGGAGAGTAGGGATCTGGCAGCAGGAGGGGAGAGTAGGGTTCTGGCAGCAGGAGGGAGAGTAGGGTTCAGGCAGCAGGAGGAGGAGAGTAGGATTCAGGCAGCAGGAGGGGGAGTAGGGTTCAGGCAGCAGGAGGAGGAGAGTAGGGTTCAGGCAGCAGGAGGGGGAGTAGGGTTCAGGCAGCAGGAGGAGGAGAGTAGGGTTCAGGCAGCAGGAGGGGGAGTAGGGTTCAGGCAGCAGGAGGGGGAGTAGGGTTCTGGCAGCAGGAGGAGGAGAGTAGGGTTCTGGCAGCAGGAGGGGGAGTAGGGTTCTGGCAGCAGGAGGAGGAGAGTAGGGTTCTGGCAGCAGGAGGAGGAGAGTAGGGTTCTGGCAGCAGGAGGGGGAGTAGGGTTCTGGCAGCAGGAGGAGGAGAGTAGGGTTCTGGCAGCAGGAGCAGGAGAGTAGGGTTCTGGCAGCAGGAGGAGGAGAGTAGGGTTCAGGCAGCAGGAGGAGGAGAGTAGGGTTCTGGCAGCAGGAGGAGGAGAGTAGGGTTCTGGCAGCAGGAGGAGGAGAGTAGGGTTCTGGCAGCAGGATGGGGAGTAGGGTTCTGGCAGCAGGAGGGAGAGTAGGGTTCTGGCAGCAGGAGGAGGGAGAGTAGGGTTCAGGCAGCAGGAGGGAGGAGTAGGGTTCAGGCAGCAGGAGGGGAGAGTAGGGTTCAGGCAGCAGGAGGGGGAGTAGGGTTCAGGCAGCAGGAGGGAGAGTAGGGTTCTGGCAGCAGGAGGGAGAGTAGGGTTCAGGCAGCAGGAGGAGGGAGAGTAGGGTTCAGGCAGCAGGAGGGAGAGTAGGGTTCTGGCAGCAGGAGGGAGAGTAGGGTTCTGGCAGCAGGAGGAGGGAGAGTAGGGTTCAGGCAGCAGGAGGGAGGAGTAGGGTTCAGGCAGCAGGAGGGGAGAGTAGGGTTCAGGCAGCAGGAGGGGGAGTAGGGTTCAGGCAGCAGGAGGGAGAGTAGGGTTCAGGCAGCAGGAGGAGGAGAGTAGGGTTCAGGCAGCAGGAGGGAGGAGTAGGGTTCAGGCAGCAGGAGAGAGAGTAGGGTGTTAACATGTTAGCCATAACCCCAGTGTTATCATTACTCAGTACTGGTACCCAGTGTATATATAGACAAGTTATCATTACTCAGTACTGGTACCCAGTGTATATATAGACAAGTTATCGTTTCTCAGTACTGGTACCCAGTGTATATATAGACAAGTTATCATTACTCAGTACTGGTACCCAGTGTATATATAGACAAGTTATCATTACTCAGTACTGGTACCCAGTGAATATATAGACAAGTTATCATTACTCAGTACTGGTACCCAGTGTATATATAGACAAGTTATCGTTACTCATTTTGTATTTATTATAAATTTTATTACGTGTTTATTTTTCGATTATTTCTCGATTTTCTTTCTCTCTCTGCGTTGTTGGGAAGAGTCCGTAAGTAAACACTGCACTGTTAGTCTCAACCTGTTGTTTCCAAAGCATGTGACGAATAATCTGTCATTTTGATTTGACACCTGTCGATAGATGAGAACCTGCCGTGGCCATTTGTCAACTCATCTCCTTGTGGGACAATAACAACTGTGTTCTAATCCTGCAAATCATAAAGATATGAATCTGTTTTAAAGCAATCGATTTAGTTTCATCTTGATGAATAGAAACTTTTACTAACATTACCAATCTGAGGTAAAAAATAATAATAATTAAAAAGACGTGTAATTTCACTCAATTGTATGATGTGAAAATGCAAGCGTTGTGTAAGGTAGTAACACAAATTGTCCACGTTAGGAAACCAAGAGCATTATAAAATAATTCATGTCCATTTAAGATAGTAGATGTTTCCTACTCACAAACTGTTGCCCACTCACAGTTCCCAGTGAATCCCAACAGTCCATCTGCTCTGTTTGGTTCCCAGTGAATCCCAACAGTCCATCTGCTCTGTTTGGTTCCCAGTGAATCCCAACAGTCCATCTGCTCTGTTTGGTTCGCAGTGAATCCCAACAGTCCATCTGCTCTGTTTGGTTCCCAGTGAATCCCAACAGTCCATCTGCTCTGTTTGGTTCCCAGTGAATCCAACAGTACATCTGCTCTGTTTGGTTCCCAGTGAATCCCAACAGTCCATCTGCTCTGTTTGGTTCCCAGTGAATCCCAACAGTCCATCTGCTCTGTTTGGTTCCCAGTGATTCCAACAGTCCATCTGCTCTGTTTGGTTCCCAGTGAATCCAACAGTCCATCTGCTCTGTTTGGTTCCCAGTGAATCCCAACAGTCCATCTGCTCTGTTTGGTTCCCAGTGATTCCAACAGTCCATCTGCTCTGTTTGGTTCGCAGTGAATCCCAACAGTCCATCTGCTCTGTTTGGTTCCCAGTGAATCCCAACAGTCCATCTGCTCTGTTTGGTTCCCAGTGAATCCCAACAGTCCATCTGCTCTGCTCTGTGCACTACTTTTGTCTAGAGCCCTATGATGTTTTGGTACTGGCTAAAAGAAGGATTTCAGATGAGCCCTTATTGACTTGTCTCTCTCTGTCTGCCTGTCTCTCTTGTCCCCTCCAGTTCGTCCATCAACGCAGTGGCCTGGTCTGGGTCTGGCGAGTACGTGGTCAGTGTGGACAAGAGCCGGCGTGCCGTTCTCTGGAGCGGCATTTAAACAGTCTGGTCGACTGGCCAGCCTCAGACCCATTTAAACAGTCTGGTCGATTGGCCAGCCTCAGACCCATTTAAGCAGTCTGGTCAACTGGCCAGCCTCAGACCCATTTAAACAGTCTGGTCGACTGGCCAGCCTCAGACCCATTTAAACAGTCTGGTCGACTGGCCAGCCTCAGACCCATTTAAACAGTCTGGTCGACTGGCCAGCCTCAGACCCATTTAAACAGTCTGGTCAACTGGCCAGCCTCAGACCCATTTAAACAGTCTGGTCGATTGGCCAGCCTCAGACCCATTTAAACAGTCTGGTCGACTGGCCAGCCTCAGACCCATTTAAACAGTCTGGTCGACTGGCCAGCCTCAGACCCATTTAAACAGTCTGGTCGACTGGCCAGCCTCAGACCCATTTAAACATCAGTTTGGGGTTAGGTTTAGAAGGGCATCTGATCATTGTCTGAGAGAACACATTGGATGTTTTAGATGGCTGAGAGAACACGGAACACATAGGATGTTTTAGATGGCTGAGAGAACACGGAACACATTGGATGTTTTAGATGGCTGAGAGAACACGGAACTCATTGGATGTTTAACATGGCTGAGAGAACACGGAACACGTTGGATGTTTTAGATGGCTGAGAGAACACGGAACTCATTGGATGTTTTAGATGGCTGAGAGAACACGGAACACGTTGGATGTTTAACATGGCTGAGAGAACACGGAACACATTGGATGTTTAACATGGCTGAGAGAACACGGAACACATAGGATGTTTAACATGGCTGAGAGAACACGGAACACGTTGGATGTTTAACATGGCTGAGAGAACACGGAACACGTTGGATGTTTAACATGGCTGAGAGAACACGGAACACGTTGGATGTTTAACATGGCTGAGAGAACATGGAACACATTGGATGTTTAACATGGCTGAGAGAACACGGAACACATAGGATGTTTAACATGGCTGAGAGAACACGGAACACATTGGACGTTTAACATGGCTGAGAGAACACAGAACACATTGGATGTTTAACATGGCTGAGAGAACACGGAACACATAGGATGTTTTAGATGGCTGAGAGAACACGGAACACATAGGATGTTTAACATGGCTGAGAGAACACGGAACACGTTGGATGTTTTTAGATGGCTGAGAGAACACAGAACACGTTGGATGTTTAACATGGCTGAGAGAACACGGAACACATAGGATGTTTAACATGGCTGAGAGAACACGGAACACGTTGGATGTTTAACATGGCTGAGAGAACACGGAACACATAGGATGTTTAACATGGCTGAGAGAACACGGAACACGTTGGATGTTTCAGATGGCTGAGAGAACACGGAACACGTTGGATGTTTAACATGGCTGAGAGAACACGGAACACGTTGGATGTTTAACATGGCTGAGAGAACACGGAACACATAGGATGTTTAACATGGCTGAGAGAACACGGAACACATTGGATGTTTAACATGGCTGAGAGAACACGGAACACGTTGGATGTTTAACATGGCTGAGAGAACACGGAACACGTTGGATGTTTAACATGGCTGAGAGAACACGGAACACATTGGACGTTTAACATGGCTGAGAGAACACGGAACACATAGGATGTTTGTGTCACTCCTGCTACCAGTCTGACAGAACGTAACGGGGGTGGTATTCCAACGGTTGCCTGGCTACCGATCAAACATCACTCAGGTTAAACGCCACGCCCACTAACGTTTTCTTCTCCACCATGAGTCTGGATTAGTTTACTCCCCCGAAGACTTCCTGAAAGCGAACACATTCACACCGTTCTGATTGGTCCCAGAAGCCGATGGGTTGGACCAGAACTGTCCTACACGATTCATGAATGACGTAGTTTTGACGGCAGCACAAACGACTTCCAGGACGGCAGGTTCAGACGGATGTATGGCGCTAGCGATAGAGCAGCGAAATGAAAGGATGAGTCGACAGATCTGACACGGTCTGCTGTTTTTCTTCGGTTTATAACTTTGCTAAAGGGACCTGGCAGAAAATCATAAATACAATATCTTTGTCTTTCATTTTGTTCTCTCCATGATTGTATAGGATCATAACAGTGCCAACATAACTCCATAGTGTTGCTTTGCCTTTTGCCTTTTTGTAAACAAGCATTTGTTCTGTCAAAACAACTTTTTTACTTAGTAGTTGAAAAATGTATGTGGTGTCTAGCCATTCGTACAGGGGAAGGAAAAGCATGGGTTATGCTTGATGAGAAACGAATACACTAGTTATTCAGGGATAAGGATTCATTTCCTCTGCTTCAAACAATTGGAGGTAAAGCTTCATGCTCTTGGCTGGCTTACAGAAAACACTACCATATCAGACAGTGTTAGAGTCACTACTGGTCTGCTGGTCTAATAGCTGATACATTATGGAAAAACTATAATGACAACTGTGATAATATGATGAAAGGTTTTAATCTAAGCTGCATGACACATGGACAGGGCTGAAGGGAACAGAGTTATCTTGAGGGTTCTAAAGGGAACGGAGTTATCTGGAGGGTTCTGAAGGGAACGGGGTTATCTGGAGGGTTCTAAAG
>NW_027008504.1:0-30000 GCF_036934945.1 Oncorhynchus masou masou | reverse complement strand
TCTTTGGGATGTCTGGTGTGAACTGCTCTTTGGGATGTCTGGTGTGAACTGCTCTTTGGGATGTCTGGTGTGAACTGCTCTTGGGATGTCTGGTGTGAACTGCTCTTGGGATGTCTGGTGTGAACTGCTCTTTGGGATGTCTGGTGTGAACTTCTCTTTGGGATGTCTGGTGTGAACTGCTCTTTGGGATGTCTGGTGTGAACTGCTCTTTGGGATGTTTGGTGTGAACGGCTCTTTGGGATGTCTGGTGTGAACTGCTCTTTGGGATGTCTGGTGTGAACTGCTCTTTGGGATGTCTGGTGTGAACTGCTCTTTGGGATGTTTGGTGTGAACGGCTCTTTGGGATGTCTGGTGTGAACTGCTCTTTGGGATGTCTGGTGTGAACTGCTCTTTGGGATGTCTGGTGTGAACTGCTCTTTGGGATGTCTGGTGTGAACTGCTCTTTAGACTGTCTGGTGTGAACTGCTCTTTAGAATGTCTGGTGTGAACTGCTCTTTAGAATGTCTGGTGTGAACTGCTCTTTGGGATGTCTGGTGTGAACTGCTCTTGGGATGTCTGGTGTGAACTGCTCTTTGGGATGTTTGGTGTGAACTGCTCTTTGGGATGTCTGGTGTGAACTGCTCTTTGGGATGTCTGGTGTGAACTTCTCTTTGGGATGTCTGGTGTGAACTGCTCTTTGGGATGTCTGGTGTGAACTGCTCTTGGGATGTCTGGTGTGAACTGCTCTTTGGGATGTTTGGTGTGAACTGCTCTTTGGGATGTCTGGTGTGAACTGCTCTTGGGATGTCTGGTGTGAACTGCTCTTTGGGATGTCTGGTGTGAACTTCTCTCTTGAGGTCATGCACAGCATCTCTATCGGGTTGAGGTCAGGACTGACTGGGCCACTCCAAAAGGAATCATTTATTCTGTTCAAGCCATTCTGTTGTTGATTTACTTCTATCTTTTGGGTCATTGTCCTGTTTTTATTTTTATTTATTTTTATTTTACCTTTATTTTACTAGGCAAGTCGGTTAAGAACAACTTCTTATTTTCAATGACGGCCTAGGAACAGTGGGTTAACTGCCTGTTCAGGGGAAGAACGACATATCACCCAACTGTTGCATCACCCAACTTCTGTTGAGCTTCAATTGGTGGACAGATAGCCGAACAATCTCCTGCAAAATGTCTTGATAAACTTGGGAATTCTTTGTTTTTCGTTGATGATAGCAGTCTGTCCAGGCCCTGAGGCAGCAATGCAGCTCCAAACCATGATGCTCCCTCCACCAGACTTTACAGTTGGGATGAGGTTTTGATGTTGGTGTGCTGGGCCTTTTCTTCTCCACACATAGTGTTGTGTTCCTTCCAAACAACTCAACTGTAGTTTAAAGTATCCACAGAATATTCTCCCAGAAGCGCTGTGGAACATCCAGGTGCACTTTTTCAAACTTCAGACGTGCAGCAATGTGTTGTTTTTTTTTTTGGACAGCAGTGTCTTCTTCCGTGTTGTCCTCCCATGAACACCATTCTTGATTCGTGTTTTACGTATCGTAGACTCGTCAACAGAGATGTTAGCATGTTCTAGAGATTTCTGTGAGTCTTTAGCGAACACTCTAGGATTTTTCTTAACCTCGTTAAGCATTCTGCTCTGTGCTCTTGCAGTCATCTTTGCAAAACGGAGAGTAGCAACAGTGCTGCACTTTCTCCATTTATAGACAATTTGTGTGTGTGTGTGTGTGTGTGTGTGTGTGTGTGTGTGTGTGTGTGTGAACTTCCTCCATTTATAGACAATTTGTCTTATCGCTTCTTAATTTTAGGTCTTCTGAGATCTCTTCTGTTCGAGACATGGTTCACATCAGGCAATGCTTCTTGTGAATAGCAAACAAAGATGTTGTGGGTGTTTTTTATAGGGCAGGGCAGCTCTAACCAAACATCTCCAATCTCGTCTCATTGATTGCGACTCCAGGTTACCTGACTCAAATTAGCTTTTGGAGAAGTCATTAGCCTCGGGGGTTCGCATACTTTTTACAACCTACACTGTGAACGTTAAAATGATGTACTCAAAATAGACAAGACAAATATAAAAATGGGAGTGTTATTAGTTTTAAGTGTGTTTGTCTGTTGTTGTGATGAAGATCAGATCAAACTTTATGATCAATTTATGCAGAAATCCAGATAATTCCAAGGGGTTCACATACTTTTTTTTGCCACTGTGTGTGTGTGTGTGTGTGTGTGTGTGTGTGTGTGTGTTTTAATTGAGCATATACTATTATCGCTCATTATTTGTATTATTATTTACAGTCTTTGTTGCTCATCTTTACCACAGGTGCCAATCTTTTTGTACCCGGCTATATCTGTTCTGTGTTCCTATGGGTGACGTACCATATTATATAGTGTATATTACTCCTGTGTGACTCATGTCAGCTGTGCTGCTATTGGTGTTTCCACAAAACAGTTCTAGAGGATAATGTAATGGCAATTATGAATTAGTTTTAAACCTCATTCTTGTTGTTCTTTATTTTATTTGTTTGCGCTAAACAACAGTTTGGGGAAAGGTCTAAAGAATAAACTTGAACAACTAATTTTAATCTCTGTTAAATATTTCATGTTTTTACGTCTTTCAATATTTATGGTGAAATGTTGCTACATGTTTTAAATGATATTACTTAATGTGATGAGAGAGAGACTGAGTGTCAATTATGCATAGAGTCGATTTCCAGTTATGTTTTCATTCTAGTCTATATCAAATCAAATTTATTTATATAGCCCTTCGTACATCAGCTGATATCTTAAAGTGCTGTACAGAAACCCAGCCTAAAACCCCAATCAGCAAGCAATGCAGGTGTAGAAGCACGGTGGCTAGGAAAAACTCCCTAGAAAGGCCAAAACCTATACACATCATCCTCTATACACATCATCCTCTATAGTCTATACACATCATCCTCTATAGTCTATACACATCATCCTCTATAGTCTATACACATCATCCTCTATAGTCTATAAACATCATCCACTCTAGTCTATACACATCATCCACTCTAGTCTATACACATCATCCACTCTAGTCTATACACATCATCCTCTATACACATCATCCTCTGTACACATCATCCTCTATAGTCTATGCACATCATCCACTCTAGTCTATACACATCATCCACTCTAGTCTATACACATCATCCTCAATACACATCATCCTCTGTACACATCATCCTCTATAGTCTATACACATCATCCACTCTAGTCTATACACATCATCCTCTCTAGTCTGTACACATCATCCACTCTAGTCTGTACACATCATCCACTCTAGTCTATACACATCATACTCAATACACATCATCCTCTCTTCACATCATCCTCTCTAGTCTGTACACATCATCCTCTGTAGTCTATTCACATCATCCTCTAAAGTCTATACACATCATCTTCTATAGTCTGTACACATCATCCTCTATAGTCTGTACACATCCTCTGTAGTCTATACACATCATCCTCTATAGTCTATACACATCATCCTCTATTCACATCACCCTCTATAGTCTATACACATCATCCTCTATTCACATCACCCTCTATAGTCTATACACATCATCCACTCTAGTCTATACACATCATCCACTCTAGTCTATACACATCATCCTCTATTCAAATCATCATCTGCAGTCTATACACATCATCCTCTATTCACATCACCCTCTATAGTCTATACACATCATCCTCTATTCACATCACCCTCTATAGTCTATACACATCATCCTCTATTCACATCATCCTCTATAGTCTATACACATCATCCACTCTAGTCTATACACATCATCCACTCTAGTCTATACACATCATCCTCTATTCAAATCATCATCTGCAGTCTATACACATCATCCTCTATTCACATCACCCTCTATAGTCTATACACATCATCCTCTATTCACATCACCCTCTATAGTCTATACACATCATCCTCTATACACATCATCCTCTATAGTTTATTCACATCATCCTCGACAGTCTAAACACATCATCCTCTATAGTCTATACACATCATCCTCTATAGTCTATTCACATTATCCTCTATAGTCTATACACATCATCCTCTATGCACATCATCCTTTATAGTCTATACACATCATCCTCTATTCACATCATCCTCTATAGTCTATACACATCATCCTCTATTCACATCATCCTCTATAGTCTATACACATCATCCTCTATTCACATCATCCTCTATAGTCTATACACATCATCCTCTATAGTCTATTCACATCATCCTCTATAGTCCATACACATCATCCTCTATAGTCTATTCACATCATCCTCTATAGTCTATACACATCATCCTCTGTACACATCATCCTCTATAGTCTATTCACATCATCCTCTATAGTCTATACACATCATCCTCTATAGTCTATACACATCATCCTCTATCCACATCACCCTCTATAGTCTATACACATCATCCTCTATAGTCTATTCACATCATCCTCTATAGTCTATACACATCATCCTCTACGCACATCATCCTTTATAGTCTATACACACCATCCTCTATTCACATCATCCTCTATAGTCTATACACATCATCCTCTATTCACATCATCCTCTATAGTCTATACACATCATCCTCCGTATGTTTCAGTGTGTGGCACGGATGGTGGAATGGTCTATTGACATGCACACTGACAAGAGTACAGAGATGCACAGATACATGACACAACATAGCAGCAGGAGAAATGACGTCAATGCAAAGGCAATGCCGCCTTCACAGCAACTGGGAACATGGAAATCTCCGACTTCAGTGCGTTCAAGACAACTTGGGAACTCTGAGAGAGAGAGAGAGAAAATGAGCTCTGACTGGGATAATCATTTTTGAATTTTCATCTAACTCGGAACACCATGTCGGGGAAACTCCGGGAATCTTTCTAGATCTCCGACTTGACTTGATAATTTTATCTCGCCCCCCCCCCCGGTTCTCAGTTTGTCTTGAATGCGTCGTACTAATGGCTGGCCTGCAGCAGAGCAGCTGAGGGTCTTTCTCTGATATTAATGCATTTCTCATCTTATTAGTTTGGCAGACAAGAGAGAGAGAGCGAGAGACCATCCATCCCCTGTTCCCTAATCCATCCACACATCCACTCTCACAGAAAGGGAGAGTGTTTGGAGGGAGGGAAAGAGCGAGAGAGGGGGGAGAGAGAAGAGAGCCCATGCTTGGCAGGGAGAGAGAGGGGGAGAGAGAAGAGAGCCCATGCTTGGCAGGGAGAGAGAGAGAGAGAGAGAGGGGGAGAGAGAGAAGAGAGCCCATGCTTGGCAGGGAGAGAGAGAGGGGGAGAGAGAGAAGAGAGCCCATGCTTGGCAGGGAGAGAGAGAGAGAGTGTGTGTGTGTGCTTGGCAGGGAGAGAGAGAGAGAGAGGGGGGAGAGAGAGAAGAGAGCCCATGCTTGGCAGGGAGAGAGAGAGAGAGAGAGAGAGTGTGTGTGCTTGGCAGGGAGAGAGAGAGTGCCCGGTAGGGAGAGGGAGAGCGTGCTTGGCAGGGAGAGAGAGAGAGTGTGTGTGGATGGCAGGGAGAGAGAAAGAGAGTGCCCGGTAGGGAGAGAGAGAGCGTGCTTGGCAGGGAAAGAGAGAGAGAGAGAGTGTGTGTGGATGGCACTGAGAGAGAGAGAGAGAGAGAGTGCCCGGTAGGGAGAGCGTGCTTGGCAGGGAGAGAGAGAGACAGACATAGAAGAGTGCTAGCAGCAGTTCAGCGCTTCTGAATGTGAACACAACCTAGATGAAAGAAGAGGAAGATTCCTACTGACAATAATCTGCTGGATGATTCTCTCAACTGAGCTGAGCGCTGGATGTTCTGACTGCTGTATGGATGAATCACCTGTTTCTTCTTATTAAGGCTATTTCTCAGGCATCGCTGGAGATGCCCTTTTATGTGCATTGAGCTGGAGACAGAGCGCCGAAAACAGAAGGCACGGGGAGAGAGAGAGGGACATCCAACTGAGTAGACCCCCCCCTCCTCTTCAATTTACCCACCCACCTACCCTGAGTCTTTACATCAGAACATTCTTCTCTCACCCTTTCCTGTCTCTCTCTCTCTCTCTCTCTCTCTCTCTCTCTCTCTCTCTGTGCCTTTCTGCACAACGGCATAACAGTCTATTTACTGAGGGTGAAAAGGAGGGATTCTACCACCCAACAGTCCTCAACCATGGGAGATAAAGGCACAAGGTAAGCAGGAAATATCATGTGTGTTTTTCCACGTTGCTGTGGAGGGTGGAGATGATAGCAGCTATGATTGCTGTATTCTGATACTACATACAGTATGGCGGTTTCTCTTCCATCTGTGTTATCTGCTGTAGGATCCCCATGCTGTGTCCCTTTTGTTATTTCATCTGTGTGTGTGTGTGTGTGTGTGTGTGTGTGTGTGTGTGTGTGTGTGTGTGTGTGTGTGTGTGTGTGTGTTTGTGTGTGCACGCACTTGTGTGTGTTGCTGCGTATGTTCAACTTGTGTTCGTGTTAGAGAGAACTATCATTTGCCCAGTAAATGTAATGTCAAAGGTAGTTAGTTATCTGTTGTGTTTCTGAGTCACCAGCATTGTAAATCGCTGCCCAGCTAGCAGTCTCAACAGCATCTCTCTCCCCAGCCTCTCTCCTCTCTCTATCCAGCATCTCTCCTCTCTCTACCCAGCCTCACTCCTCTCTCTACCCAGCCTCTCTCCTCTCTCTACCCAGCCTCTCTCCTCTCGCTACCCAGCCTCTCTCCTCTCGCTACCCAGCCTCTCTCCTCCCGCTACCCAGCCTCTCTCCTCTCTCTACCCAGCCTCTCTCCTCTCGCTACCCAGCCTCTCTCCTCTCGCTACGCAGCCTCTCTCCTCTCTCTACCCAGCCTCTCCTCTCTCTACCCAGCCTCTCTCCTCTCGCTACCCAGCCTCTCTCCTCTCTCTACCCAGCCTCTCTCCTCTCTCTACCCAGCCTCTCCTCTCTCTCCCCAGCCTCTCTCCTCTCTCTATCCAGCATCTCTCCTCTCTCTACCCAGCCTCACTCCTCTCTCTACCCAGCCTCTCTCCTCTCGCTACCCAGCCTCTCTCCTCTCGCTACCCAGCCTCTCTCCTCCCGCTACCCAGCCTCTCTCCTCCCTCTACCCAGCCTCTCTCCTCTCTCTACCCAGCCTCTCTCCTCTCTCTACCCAGCCTCTCTCCTCTCTCTACCCAGCCTCTCCTCTCTCTACCCAGCCTCTCTCCTCTCTCTATCCAGCCCTTCTCCTCTCTCTATCCAGCCCTTCTCCTCTCTCTATCCAGCCTCACTCCTCTCTCTATCTAGCCTCTCTCCTCTCTCTACCCAGCCTCTCTCCTCTCTCTTTCCTCTCTCTACCCAGACTCTCTCCTCTCTCTACCCAGCCTCACTCCTCTCGCTACCCAGGCTCTCTCCTCTCTCTACCCAACCTCTCTCCCTCTCTCTACCCAGCCTCTCTCCTCTCTCTACCCAGCCTTTCTCCTCTCTCCATCCACCCTCTCTCCTCTCTCTATCCAGTCTCAACAGCCTTTCTCTATCTAGTCTCTCTCCTCTCTCTACCTAGCCTTTCTCCTCTATCTAGCCTCTCTCCTCTCTCTTTCCTCTCTCTACCCAGCCTCTCTCCTCTCTCTTTCCTCCCTCTACCCAGCCTCACTCCTCTCGCTACCCAGCCTCTTTCCTCTCGCTACCCAGCCTCTCTCCTCTCGCTACCCAGCCTGTCTCCTCTCGCTACCCAGCCTCTCTCCTCCCGCTACCCAGCCTCTCTCCTCTCGCTACCCAGCCTCTCTCCTCTCGCTACCCAGCCTCTTTCCTCTCGCTACCCAGCCTCTCCTCTCTCTACCCAGCCTCTTTCCTCTCGCTACCCAGCCTCTTTCCTCTCGCTACCCAGCCTCTCTCCTCTCTCTACCCAGCCTCTTTCCTCTCGCTACCCAGCCTCTTTCCTCTCGCTACCCAGCCTCTCTCCTCTCTCTACCCAGCCTCTTTCCTCTCGCTACCCAGCCTCTTTCCTCTCGCTACCCAGCCTCTCTCCTCCCGCTACCCAGCCTCTTTCCTCTCGCTACCCAGCCTCTTTCCTCTCGCTACCCAGCCTCTCTCCTCTTGCTACCCAGCCTGACTCCTCTCGCTACCCAACCTCAGACCTCTTTTTCTGGGGAAGCTGCTGAGGGGGACAGGGTTACCTGCCATCCAGCCCCAACAATCCCAGAGGAGCTGAGGTCTACAGCATAGGCACCCCCAACCACCTGATTAATTTCAGAGGAAGTGAGAGATTGATTTTGGGGTGTGCGGATTGTGCTTCCTGTCCATTGTTACATCATACCATGGAGAAGATCGCTCTAATGGAAGAGGATGTGGTACGCTACTGTCAAGAGATGTCAATCACAAGTACTGGTTTCACATCCCCACATGAACTGAGTTAGATAAATCCACTACGTGACCAAAGTATGTGGACACCTGCTCGTCGAACATCTCATTCCAAAATCATAGCCATTAATATGGAGTTGGTCCCCCCCCTTTGCTGCTATAACAGCCTCCACTCTTCTAGGAAGGCTTTCCACTAGATGTTGGAATATTGCTGCTATAACAGCCTCCACTCTTCTGGGAAGGCTTTCCACTAGATGTTGGAACATTGCTGCCATAACAGCCTCCACTCTTCTGGGAAGGCTATCCACTAGATGTTGTAACATTGCTGCTATAACAGCCTCCACTCTTCTGGGAAGGCTTTCCACTAGATGTTGGAACATTGCTGCTATAACAGCCTCCACTCTTCTGGGAAGGCTTTCCACTAGATGTTGGAACATTGCTGCCATAACAGCCTCCACTCTTCTGGGAAGGCTATCCACTAGATGTTGTAACATTGCTGCTATAACAGCCTCCACTCTTCTGGGAAGGCTTTCCACTAGATGTTGGAACATTGCTGCTATAACAGCCTCCACTCTTCTGGGAAGGCTTTCCACTAGATGATGGAATGTTGCTGCTACAACAGCCTCCACTCTTCTGGGAAGGCTTTCCACTAGATGTTGGAACATTGCTGCTATAACAGCCTCCACTCTTCTGGGAAGGCTTTCCACTAGATGTTGTAACATTGCTGCTATAACAGCCTCCACTCTTCTGGGAAGGCTTTCCACTAGATGTTGGAACATTGCTGCTATAACAGCCTCCACTCTTCTGGGAAGGCATTCCACTAGATGTTGGAACATTGCTGCTATAACAGCCTCCACTCTTCTGGGAAGGCTTTCCAACAGATGTTGGAACATTGCTGCTATAACAGCCTCCACTCTTCTGGGAAGGCTTTCCACTAGATGTTGGAACATTGCTGCTATAACAGCCTCCACTCTTCTGGGAAGGCTTTCCACTAGATGTTGTAACATTGCTGCTATAACAGCCTCCACTCTTCTGGGAAGGCTTTCCACTAGATGTTGGAACATTGCTGCTATAACAGCCTCCACTCTTCTGGGAAGGCTTTCCACTAGATGCTGTAACATTGCTGCTATAACATTCTCCACTCTTCTGGGAAGGCTTTCCACTAGATGTTGGAACATTGCTGCTATAACAGCCTCCACTCTTCTGGGAAGGCTTTCCACTAGATGATGGAATGTTGCTGCTACAACAGCCTCCACTCTTCTGGGAAGGCTTTCCACTAGATGTAGGAACATTGCTGCTATAACAGCCTCCACTCTTCTGGGAAGGCTTTCCACTAGATGATGGAATGTTGCTGCTACAACAGCCTCCACTCTTCTGGGAAGGCTTTCCACTAGATGATGGAACGTTGCTGTGGAGACTTTCTTCCATTCAGACACGAGCATTAATGAGGTCGGGCACTGATGTTGGATGATTAGGTCTGGTTCACAGTCGGCGTCCCAATTCATCCCAAAGGTGTTCGATGGGGTTGAGGTCAGGGCTCTGTACAGGCCAGTGAAGTTCTTCAACACCGATCTCGACCAACCATTTCTGTATGGACCTCGCTTTGTGCACGGGGGCATTGTCATGCTGAAACAGGAAAGGGCCTTCCCCACACAGTTGCCACAAAGTTGTAAGCACCGAATCATATAGAATGTCACTGTATGCTGTAGCGCTTAGGATTCCCTTCACTAGAACTAAAGGGGTCCGAACCATGAAAAACTGCCCCAGACCATTATTCCTCCTCCACCAAACTTTACACTTGGCACTATGCAGTCGGACAGGTAGCGTTCTCATGGCATACGGAAAACCCAAATTTGTTTGTCAGACTGCCAGATGGTGAAGCGTGATTAATCACTACAGAGAACACATTTCCACTGCTCCAGAGTCCAATGGCGACAAGCTTTACACCAAATCTACCCGAAGCTTGGCATTGCGCTTGGTGATCTTAGGCTTGTGTGCGGCTGACTGAGACTGGGGCTGACTGAGACTGGGGCTGACTGAGACTGGGGCTGACTGACTGAGACTGGGGCTGACTGGGACTGGGACTGACTGACTGAGACTGGGGCTGACTGAGACTGGGGCTGACTGAGACTGGGGCTGACTGACTGAGACTGGGGCTGACTGGGACTGGGACTGACTGACTGAGACTGGGGCTGACTGAGACTGGGGCTGACTGAGACTGGGGCTGACTGAGACTGACAGAGACTGGGGCTGGTTGGGGCTGACTGAGACTGGAGCTGGTTGGGGCTGACTGAGACTGGAGCTGGTTGGGGCTGACTGAGACTGGTTGGGGCTGACTGAGACTGGTTGGGGCTGACTGAGACTGGGACTGACTGAGGCTGGGACTGACTGAGGCTGGGGCTGACTGAGGCTGGTTGGGGCTGACTGAGACTGGTTGGGGCTGACTGAGACTGGTTGGGGCTGACTGAGACTGGTTGGGGCTGACTGAGACTGGTTGGGGCTGACTGAGACTGGTTGGGGCTGACTGAGACTGGTTGGGGCTGACTGAGACTGGGACTGACTGAGGCTGGGACTGACTGAGACTGGGACTGACTGAGACTGGGACTGACTGAGACTGGGACTGACTGAGGCTGGGACTGACTGAGACTGGGACTGACTGAGGCTGGGACTGACTGAGACTGGGACTGGTTGGGACTGGGACTGACTGAGGCTGGGACTGACTGAGACTGGGACTGACTGAGGCTGGGACTGACTGAGGCTGGGACTGACTGAGGCTGGGGCTGACTGAGGCTGGGACTGACTGAGACTGGGACTGGTTGGGACTGGGACTGACTGAGACTGGGACTGACTGAGACTGGGACTGACTGAGGCTGGGACTGACTGAGACTGGGACTGGTTGGGACTGGGACTGACTGAGACTGGGACTGGTTGGGACTGGGACTGACTGAGACTGGGACTGACTGAGGCTGGGACTGACTGAGACTGGGACTGACTGAGACTGGGACTGACTGAGACTGGGACTGACTGAGACTGGGGCTGACTGAGACTGGGGCTGACTGAGACTGGGACTGACTGAGGCTGGGACTGACTGAGGCTGGGACTGACTGAGGCTGGGACTGAC
Organism: Oncorhynchus masou masou; assembly: GCF_036934945.1. Classification (NCBI taxonomy): domain Eukaryota; kingdom Metazoa; phylum Chordata; class Actinopteri; order Salmoniformes; family Salmonidae; genus Oncorhynchus; species Oncorhynchus masou. The sequence continues at coordinate 18,543 of NW_027008504.1, read as the reverse complement.
TGAGGCTGGGACTGACTGAGACTGGGACTGACTGAGGCTGGGACTGACTGAGACTGGGACTGACTGAGACTGGGACTGACTGAGACTGGGACTGACTGAGGCTGGGACTGACTGAGACTGGGACTGACTGAGGCTGGGACTGACTGAGACTGGGACTGACTGAGGCTGGGACTGACTGAGGCTGGGACTGACTGAGGCTGGGACTGACTGAGACTGGGACTGACTGAGGCTGGGACTGACTGAGGCTGGGACTGACTGAGACTGGGACTGACTGAGACTGGGACTGACTGAGACTGGGACTGACTGAGGCTGGGACTGACTGAGGCTGGGACTGACTGAGACTGGGACTGGTTGGGACTGGGACTGACTGAGACTGGGACTGACTGAGACTGGGACTGACTGAGACTGGGACTGACTGAGGCTGGGACTGACTGAGACTGGGACTGGTTGGGACTGGGACTGACTGAGGCTGGGACTGACTGAGACTGGGACTGACTGAGACTGGGACTGACTGAGACTGGGGCTGACTGAGACTGGGACTGACTGAGGCTGGGACTGACTGAGACTGGGACTGACTGAGGCTGGGACTGACTGAGGCTGGGGCTGACTGAGACTGGGACTGACTGAGACTGGGACTGACTGAGACTGGGGCTGACTGAGACTGGGACTGACTGAGGCTGGGGCTGACTGAGACTGGGACTGACTGAGACTGGGACTGACTGAGACTGGGGCTGACTGAGACTGGGACTGACTGAGACTGGGACTGACTGAGACTGGGGCTGACTGAGACTGGGACTGACTGAGGCTGGGGCTGACTGAGGCTGGGACTGACTGAGACTGGGACTGACTGAGACTGGGACTGACTGAGACTGGGGCTGACTGAGACTGGTTGGGGTTGGGTTGGGGCCTGGGGCTGCCCTAACACATTCTGCACTAACCTAAAAAAAAACAGACTGTCCTAACCCTGACCAGACCTGGGTTCAAATACTATTTAGGGTATTTCAATTAGACTGTCCTAACCCTGACCAGACCTGGGTTCAAATACTATTTAGGGTATTTCAATTAGACTGTCCTAACCCTGACCAGACCTGGGTTCAAATACTATTTAGGGTATTTCAATTAGACTGTCCTAACCCTGACCAGACCTGGGTTCAAATACTATTTAGGTTATTTCAATTAGACTGTCCTACCCCTGACCAGACCTGGGTTCAAATACTATTTAGGGTATTTCAATTAGACTGTCCTAACCCTGACCAGACCTGGGTTCAAATACTCTTTAGGGTATTTCAATGACTTTCAAATAAATTTGAAAGAAAAACCCATACATTTAACCCAGGTATTTAACCCATACATTTAACCCAGGTATTTAACCCAGGTATTTAACTTATGGATTTAACCCATACATTTAACCTGGGTATTTAACCCATGAATTTAACCTATACATTTAACCCATTATTTAACCCGGGTATATAACCCATACATTTAACCCGGGTATTTAACCCATACATTTAACCTGGGTATTTAACCCATACATTTAACCCTGGTATTTAAACCATACATTTAACCCAGGTATTTAACCCATACATTTAACCCATGTGTTTAACCCATACATTTAACCCAGGTATTTAACCCATACATTTAACCCATGTATTTAACCCATACATTTAACCCAGGTATTTAACCCATACATTTAACCCATACATTTAACCCAGGTATTTAACCCATACATTTAAACCATACATTTAAACCATACATTTAACCCAGGTATTTAACTTATGGATTTAACCCATACATTTACCCTGGGTATTTAACCCATGAATTTAACCTATACATTTAACCCATGTATTTAACCCTGGTATTTAACCTGGGTATTTAACCCATACATTTAACCCAGGTATGTAACCCAGGTATTTAACCCAGGTATTTAGCCCTGGTATTTAACCCGGGTATTTAACCCATACATTTAACCCAGGTATTTAACCCGGGTATTTAACCCATACATTTAACCCAGGTATTTAACCCATACATTTAACCCGGGTATTTAACCCATACATTTAACCCTGGTATTTAAACCATACATTTAACCCAGTTATTTAACCCATGTATTTAACCCATACATTTAACCCAGGTATTTAACCCATACATTTAACCCAGGTATTTAACCCATACATTTAACCCATATATTTAACCCAGGTATTTAACCCATACATTTAACCCAGGTATTTAACCCAGGTATTTAACTTATGGATTTAAACCATACATTTAACCTGGGTATTTAACCCATGAATTTAACCTATACATTTAACCCATGTATTTAACCCTGGTATTTAACCTGGGTATTTAACCCATACATTTAACCCAGGTATTTAGCCCTGGTATTTAACCTGGGTATTTAACCCATACATTTAACCCAGGTATTTAACCTGGGTATTTAACCCATACATTTAACCCAGGTATTTAACCCGGGTATTTAACCCAGGTATTTAACCCGGGTATTTAACCCATACATTTAACCAATTAATTTAACCAAGGTATTTAACCAATTAATTTAACCCAGGCATTTAACCCAGGCATTTAACCAAGGTATTTAACCAAGGTATTTAACCAATTAATTTAACCCAGGTATTTAACCCAGGCATTTAACCAAGGTATTTAACCCAGGTATTTAGCCCAGGTATTTAACCCAGGCATTTAAGCCAGGAATTTAACCAAGGTATTTAACCCAGGAATTTAACCAAGATATTTAACCCATAAAATTAACCTAGGTATTTAACCCATGCATTTAACCCAGGCATTTAACCCATGCATTTAACCCAGGTATTTAACCCATGAATTTAACCAAGGTATTTAACCCATGCATATAACCACGGTATGTAACTAGGTATTTAACCCATACATTTAACCCAGGCATTTAACCCAGGAATTTAACCAAGGTATTTAACCCATGCATTTAACCCATGCATTAACCCAGGTATTTAACCCATGCATATAACCAAGGTATTTAACCCAGGCATTTAACTAGGTGTTTAACCCATATATTTAACCCATGCATATAACTAGGTATTTAACCCATGTATTTAACCAAGGTATTTAACCCAGGAATTTAACCAAGGTATTTAACCCATAAAATTAACCCGGGTATTTAACCCAGGAATTTAACCAAGGTATTTAACCCATAAAATTAACCCGGGCATTTAACCCAGGTATTTAACCCAGGTATTTAACCCATACATTTAACCTGGGTATATACCCATACATTTAACCCAGGTAGTTAACCCAGGCATTTAACCAAGGTGTTTAACCCATGCATATAACTAGGTATTTAACCAAGGTATTTGAAAATAGTATTTGAATAACAAATACCCATGTATTTGAACCCAGGTCGGACCTATACTGACAAACCACGGCAGTGAACCTTGACCTTGATGTTGAGCTGATCCCATGTGACTTGTCATGTGGCAACAGAAATTAGCAGGTTGACAGAGACCCCCAAATACCCTATTCACTCACACACACACACACACACACACACACACACACACACACGTGTGTGTGTGCGTGTGAGAGAGCGAGAGAGATTTGCGTGAGCGTTTACACAACTTTTTCTGAAAAAAAATGAAATCACAGGGATCATTACTTCACTCACTGCCAACGGCGATCAATGTTTATTCACCTATTTACTTACCACTATATCACTGGGGTGTGTGTGTGTGTGTGTGTGTGTGTGTGTGTGTGTGTGTGTGTGTGTGTGTGTGTGTGTGTGTGTGTGTGTGTGTGTGTGTGTGTGTGTGTCTTGGCTAGGGATTTGTCTTGGCTAGGGATGAGTGGGAAGCTGGGGGAGAGTGTACAGTATATTGACTTAAATGGCTCCTTGTTAAGAGCTCTTGATTCATTTATGGATTGGGGCTGAAAGCATCTGACATACCGGGAACTGCTCGGGGAATCCACGCTGTCCCCTACAGAAGGATCGTCTCTGGCCATTCACAATAAATTGGCCTTCTGTTTCCCATGTGTCTCATTGCGTCAAGCCCTGCTGGAGAAGGGTTGCTGGGTGAAGTGTAGGGGCTTTTCCAACGTACACAGCTTATGATGGGCTTTACCTCCAAACTTCAAAACATAACTTTGAAACTGTTCATGGCTATCTACTAGCTAGCTGTCTGTCTGTGTTCATGGATATCTACTAGCTAGCTGTCTGTCTGTGTTTATGGCTATCTACTAGCTAGCTGTCTGTCTGTCTGTGTTTATGGATATCTACTAGCTAGTTGTCTGTCTCTGTTTATGGATATCAACTAGCTAGCTGTCTGTCTCTGTTCATGGCTATCTACTAGCTAGCTGTCTGTCTCTGTTCATGGCTATCTACTAGCTAGCTGTCTGTCTCTGTTCATGGATATCTACTAGCTAGTTGTCTGTCTCTGTTTATGGATATCTACTAGCTAGCTGTCTGTCTCTGTTCATGGCTATCTACTAGCTAGCTGTCTGTCTCTGTTTATGGATATCTACTAGCTAGCTGTCTGTCTCTGTTCATGGATATCTACTAGCTAGTTGTCTGTCTCTGTTTATGGATATCTACTAGCTAGCTGTCTGTCTCTGTTCATGGATATCTACTAGCTAGCTGTCTGTCTCTGTTTATGGATATCTACTAGCTAGCTGTCTGTCTCTGTTCATGGCTATCTACTAGCTAGCTGTCTGTCTCTGTTTATGGCTATCTACTAGCTAGTTGTCTGTCTCTGTTTGTGTTCATGGCTATCTACTAGCTAGCTGTCTGTCTCTGTTTATGGATATCTACTAGCTAGCTGTCTGTCTCTCTGTTTGTGTTCATGGATATCTACTAGCTAGCTGTCTGTCTCTCTGTTTGTGTTCATGGATATCTACTAGCTCGTTGTCTGTCTCTGTTTATGGATATCTACTAGCTAGTTGTCTGTCTCTCTGTTTGTGTTCATGGATAGATACTAGCTAGCTGTCTGTCTCTCTGCTCATAGATACTAGCTAGCTGTCTGTCTCTCTGCGCATAGATAGATACTAGCTAGCTGTCTGTCTCTCTGCTCATAGAGAGATACTAGCTGTCTGTTTCTCTGCTCATAGATAGATACTAGCTAGCTGTCTGACTCTGCGCATAGATAGATACTAGCTAGCTGTCTGTCTCTATGCGCATAGATAGATACTAGCTAGCTGTCTGTCTCTCTGCCCATAGATAGTTACTAGCTAGCTGTCTGTCTCTCTGCTCATAGATAGACACTAGCTAGCTGTCTGTCTCTCTGCGCATATATAGATACTAGCTAGCTGTCTGTCTCTCTGCTCATAGATAGATACTAGCTAGCTGTCTGTCTCTCTGCTCATAGATAGATACTAGCTAGCTGTCTGTCTCTCTGCACATAGATAGATACTAGCTAGCTCTCTGTCTCTCTGCACATAGATAGATACTAGCTAGCTGTCTGTCTCTCTGCTCATAGATAGATACTAGCTAGCTGTCTCTCTGTTTTCATAGATAGATACTAGCTAGCTGTCTGTCTCTATGCGCATAGATAGATACGAGCTAGCTGTCTGTCTCTCTGCTCATAGATACTAGCTAGCTGTCTGTCTCTCTGCCCATAGATAGATACTAGCTAGCTTTCTGTCTCTGCTCATAGAAAGATACTAGCTAGCTGTCTCTCTGTTTTCATAGATAGATACTAGCTAGCCGTCTGTCTCTCTGCTCATAGATAGATACTAGCTAGCTTTCTGTCTCTCTGCCTCTGAGCTCTTCATTGATCCTGTTAGCCATCATCGTGGACACTGACATGCATTTGGGGGAAAAGTGAAAGCTTGTTTGCATCTTCCTACTGAAGGCAGCGATGTCTGTCGTGGCCTGTGTGTTAATCAGGGAGAGACTGTCATCCCTCCTTCCCCTATCCACTCCCCCTCTCTATCTTCCTCCCCCTCTCTCTCACTCTAGTCTTCCACTTATCTGCCTCCCAACCCCTGCTCTGCCTTCCTGGACTCCTGTCTCTGTCTCTCTCTCTCTTCCTCCCTCTCTCTCTACTCTTCCACTTATCTGCCTCCCAACCCCTGCTCTGCCTTCCTAGGCCTCTCTCTCTCTCTCTCTCTCTCTCTCTCTCTCTCTCTCTCTCTCTCTCTCTCTCTCTCTCAATTTCAATTTCAATTTCAATTTCAATTGAGTTTCAGCAGGCTATGTTGCCAATAGAGAATGATTGATTGATAGGGTCTAGAAAGCAGACCGGAGCAGCAGGAGATGATTGATTGATAGGGTCTAGAAAGCAAATAGAAAAATCTGCATTTGATCGCAGACAGAGAGGCAGAGGCGCCGGAGAGGATGGCAGACGTTTTACGGGCTCCTAACAAACTGTGCTATTTTGTGTGTTTTCTCGCATTGTTTGAAACTTATGTTGCTGCTATCGTCTCTTATGACCAAAAATAACTTCTGGATATCAGAACAGCGATTACTCACCTCGTACTGGACAAAGATTGTTTCTTTAATGAGTCCGACGTGAATTATTTTCTGCTTCTCCATGACCAGGCCCAAATCCCTGTGATTTGCGTGAAGAAAAGATGGAAATACAGGGGGCAGAGTTCAGGGTGCCTTGTGAGAATTCGTCGGCAAGTGGGTAACCCACCTCTACCATCCGTTCTATTGGCCAATCACTGGAGAATAAACTGGATGATCTCCGTTCGAGTCTATCCGACCAACGGGACATTAAAAACTCTTATATCTTATGTTTCACCGAGTCGTGATTGAACGATGACATGGATAATATACAGTCGGCTGGGTTTTCCGTGCATCGGCAGGACAGAACAGCTACGTCTGGTAAGACGAGGGGTGGTGGTGTGTATCTATTTGTCAATACCGGCTGGTGCGCAATTTCTAATATTAAAGAAGGCTCGAGGTATTGCTCACCTGAGGTAGAGAACCTAATGATAGGCTGTAGACCACACTATTTATTTACCAAGAGAGTTCTCATCTATATTTTTCGTAGCCGTCTATTTACCACCACAAACCGATGCTGGCACTAAGACCGCTCTCAACCAGCTGTATAAGGCCACTCAACGAGCTGTATAAGGCAACAAGCAAACAAGAAAACGCTCATCAAGAAGCGGCGCCCCCAGTGGCCGGGGACTTTAATGCAGGCAAACTTAAATCCGTGTCACCTCATTTCTACCAGCATGTCACATGTGCAACCAGAGGGAAAAAAACTCTAGACCACCTTTACTCCACACACAGAGATGCATTCAACGCTCTCCCTCGCTCTCCATTTGGAAAATCTGACCATAATTCTATCCTCCTGATTCCTGCTTACAAGCAAAAACTCAACCAGGAAGTACCAGTGACTCACTCAATAAGGAAGTGGTCAGATAATGCAGATGCTACGCTGCAGGACTTTTTTGCTTTTTGCTAGCACAGACTGGAATATGTTCCAGTATCCATCCAATGGCCTTGATGAAATGGCCACCCAAATTATTTACATTGACACCCCCCCCCCTTTGTTTTTACACTGCTGCTACTCACTGTTTATTATCTATAGTTACTGTCCAGAGTAGAGGACCAGCCCCTATTTCCTCTTGTTACTGTCCAGAGTAGAGGACCAACCCCTACTTCCTCTAGTTACTGTCCAGAGTAGAGGACCAGCCCCTACTTCCTCTTGTTACTGTCCAGAGTAGAGGACCAACCCCTACTTCCTCTTGTTACTGTCCAGAGCACTGTAGTGGACCAGCCCCTACTTCCTCTTGGTACTGTCCAGAGCAGAGTAGAGGACCAGCCCCTACTTCCTCTTGTTACTGTCCAGAGTAGAGGACCAGGGGCTGGAGGGAGAGAGGGAGGACAGAGAGGGGGAGGGAAGAAAGCGCGGGAAAAACGTGAGGGAGGCAAGGGGGAATGAGAACAGGGAAGATACAGGAGGGAGGATAGGGAGGGAAGACAGGAAGGGAGGATACGGAGGGAGGACAGGGAGGATACGGAGGGAGGACAGAGAGGCAGGGAGGGAAGGACGATACGAGGGAGGACAGGGAGGTACAGTAATTGCATTGGACACCATTTAACAGTCTGGATAGGAGAGTGCCATCAGTGCTGAGTAAACTGAGTAAGTGACCGACCTGGATCCAAATACTATTTGTTATCTTTCAAACACTTGAACTGCGTTTGATTAAGCTTGACTGGAGCAATGAAACCAATAGAATATAGCCAAAAGTGTCATGGTGTCTCCCGTCCTGGTTGTACAGTATTAGAAGCCTCAGAGAGTCAGTGTTGTGCTATAGGCCTGCTGAGTATGGAATGCTGTTTGGGTCAACAACGATTAAAAAAAAGATATTTGTCAAATAACACAATTTGATGCGTCAAATGAGCTTTTTGACCAATCAGGACCTGAATATGACTGCATGTCACCCTGATAATTTGACACGTTCATTCATTCTTTACAGAGTTATTCCATATGGATTACACTATAATACTTAGACACATGGATTCCTAAATCATTGCTAAAAAATATTTAAAATTATTGCAGTTTCTGGTCATTGTTTTCAGTCTGGTTGCATTGGTGCTTGGTACCAAGCTAAAGCTAATTACAGTAGCTACCCCACACTGTCCCCAGAAGTTGCTAATAACATCAGTATCAAAGATACATTTGTGAGTGACTTCCCAACGTAGCAGGGAAACAGCCTACCTCCAGTTTCCAAACTGTCATCAACGTTGACAAAATGCTTGATTTATTATTCTGTACTTTGACTCGTTAGGATGAATCAGGTGTAACTGCTTGGTATGTGGCTGGCTAAAGACCATCCTTTCTCCTCTGGGATGGTTGCATGTCTGGAACAATGTTGGACTACCTCGATAACATTTTTTGTTGATCCCGCTAGTTCTATCCTGATCTTATTTCAAATGCTCACACGGACGTTTTTCCCGTTTGGTCTAACAAATCATGTCGTATTTACCAACTTCGGTGTTGTAAACACTTCACGTGGGTGTGTGTGATGTGTTGTTGATGTTGCAGATTAGTATTATTTTGTACTTAGTTCATGCTTCAACTAGTGCTGTTATGCTGAGCTCAGAGAGTCAGTGTGTTGTACTAGAGCCATGCTGCTCTGATGTTAACACAGGGACGATCTAGAATGGAACATGTAAATAATGGGCTTGGCAACATTCTGATGTTATCTAAGGTTATTATAGTTTAGTGATTTTCTATTCATTTTTTATTTCTATTTGTTTTTTTTTGGGTGGATGGGAGGGTTTCAGTTAGTTTTCAGACTTGATTTACTACATATGTAGGATCTTAAATTAATCTTAATTTGATTTTAGATTTTTTTTTAGCTGAGAATTTTCCTGCATTAGCAGGAAATGCAAACTTGTAGTGTATTTGACTTTTAGTGTATTTGTAATTTCCACTTTTCACTTTCAAACTTGATTTACACTAATGAAAAACGTATCAACCATTACAATGTCCATTATTTATAATCCACATAATAATTCACATTTCCTGACGCGTTGCAGGATTATTTTGCTGCTGTAGCAAACTGGCTCAAATATGTGGTTTCAATTTGAAAAAAATATATATATTATATTTTGTTTTTATATGATTTAGTGTTAGTGACAGAAAGTAGCCTTATACCTGGTAGGTTAGGAGACATTTATGTGTTGTAGGCCTATAGCAGAGGTACTCCAGTACATGGTAGGTTAGGAGACATGTATGTGTTGTAGGCCTATAGCAGAGGTACTCCAGTACATGGTAGGTTAGGAGACATTTATGTGTTGTAGGCCTATAGCAGAGGTACTCCAGTACATGGTAGGTTAGGAGACATTTATGTGTTGTAGGCCTATAGCAGAGGTACTCCAGTACATGGTAGGTTAGGAGACATTTATGTGTTGTAGGCCTATAGCAGAGGTACTCCAGTACATGGTAGGTTAGGAGACATTTATGTGTTGTAGGCCTATAGCAGAGGTACTCCAGTACTATGTGACATTTTTATTTATTTATTTATTTCGCCTTTATTTAACCTGTTAGGCTAGTTGAGAACAAGTTCTCATTTGCAACTACGACCTGGCCAAGATAAAGCGTAGCAATTCGACACATACAACAACAACAAAAACAGAGTTACACATGGAATAAACAAAACATACAGTCAACAATATGGTCCAGTCGCACACATTTCCTAGGTGGCAAAGGTCCAGATGGATATTGTCATTTATCAGCGTAGTTGCGACCCCAAACCTGTTCCAACTGTTCACGCCCTTTTTGTCGACGGAGAGAAAAATGTTTTAAGCTCATCTTCTGTAATTCTACACATTTTTTCAAGTCTCATTTTATGTCTGTTCATAATACCAGGAGTCGTTTCCTGACGGATTGCAAAAATAAAATTAACATCTCTAATTAATTAATAATATCATTAATAATATCACACCTTTGTCTTTAATTCTTTTGTGGGTGCAGTTCAGATGAACTTTGAGGTTGGTTGGGTTTTTCATCTCTGTTCCTTACACTTCTGACACAATTCAACATACTGAGCAAACATATTTAAAAAAATAAAAACAAATACACAGGCTGGTTTATTCAGAAATCAAATTACAGAGATTATTATAAACATCAAGGGCTTGTTTGGAATTAACCAATTTGAAAGATTGTTTATATAACTTTACCTCATTTTAGAAGACAATAAACAGGGGTATTTTTCCATAAACATTTGTGAATGAAATATAATAATGAAATATGTTCATATGTTTTTTATTAAACATTGCAACCATTTTAACTTGATGGTACCATTAATTGGATCAAAGTCAATTGCATTTTCAGACCACCTTCCTCAATATACTTCACAATATCCCCTTTTCTTAAATAATGATTATTTTTTTAAACGAAATTGTCATTGATTAACACTGATTAACTTGTCAGGCATACTGTAGCTAATGACTCATCTGGATTAGTTAGTCTTGGTAGACTCTCCATTTTAGTAAGTGGAATGTGTCCAAAAATGCATGACTCCCTTTGTAGCCATCTTTTGAGAATAGTTTGACTCTTCTGTCAATTATTCTATATAAATTGGACTTTTCCCAAAATGTTAAATCCTTTGTAATTACAATATCTAAATATTATGACTTAATCTTTAACTGGTATATAATGAACAGTAATCAAAGGGTGATCATGAATAGCCATTAATTCACTTTTTTTCATATTTACATTTAAACCAGAATGTTTAAAATGCTGGCATCTGTGCTGTGTTCTTAAGGAATAGAGTAGTGTCACCTGCTAATTGACTGATAGCCAATTAACAGTAATGGTGAACTGGGACATCCTTGACGAATTCCTCTCTTCACGCTAAACCTTTTAGGTGTTCCATGCTGAAGAGATACTGAACTAGTATTACCATCATATGACATTCAAGTCACCTTTACACATTTCATTCAAAAACTAAATTTTGCAGTGTTCAATGTACTCAAAATAATCCCACACGTGGCATTGCCTTTTTGCGACCGACCACTGCTGGTGTCGGGTTTGCTGCCGCCATTGTTCACTCCTATGGTCCTATCAGGTTTCAGACCCAAGCATTTACCCACCAGAATCAGAAGCTCGAAAACCCCATTAGAAAAAAAAGAAACATACTTTTTTATTTCAGATAGTTTCTCCAATTGTACTATAATAACCTTGGTGTGATCCAGTATGGCACATCATTATATAACCTACAATCTAAGACTGGAGGCCAATATGCAACTAGTACAGTCTAAAGACTGACCAAATATGGACCTGGTACAGTCTGACTGGCCAAATATGGACCTGGTACAGTCTGACTGACCAAATATGGACCTGGTACAGTCTGACTGACCAAATATGGACCTGGTACAGTCTGACTGGACAAATTTGGAACTGGTACAGTCTGACTGACCAAATATGGACCTGGTACAGTCTGACTGGACAAATATGGAACTGGTACTGTCTGATTGGCCAAATATGGAACTGGTACAGTCTGACTGGTCAAATATGGACCTGGTACAGTCTGATTGGTCAAATATGGACCTGGTACAGTCTGACTGGCCAAATATGGACCTGGTACAGTCTGACTGGACAAATATGGACCTGGTACAGTCTGACTGACCAAATATGGACCTGGTACAGTCTGACTGGACAAATATGGAACTGGTACAGTCTGATTGGCCAAATATGGACCTGGTACAGTCTGATTGGCCAAATATGGAACTGGTACTGTCTGATTGGCCAAATATGGCCACATCAAGATATTCTGTTGGTTTGAATGGTCATTGTTGCATCTAGTTTGGTTTCGTTGTTTATTTGAATGAAGAAACTGATTGAGAAATGATATCAACTCCTAAATCTCTCTCTCTCCCCCTCTCTCTCTCTCTCTCTCCCCCTTGTCTCTCTCTCTCCCCCCCTCTCTCTCTCCCCCTTGTCTCTCTCTCCCTCCCCTCTCTCTCTCCCCCTTGTCTCTCTCTCCCCCATCTCTCTCTCTCCCCCTTCTCTCTCCCCCCCGTCTCTCTCTCTCTCTCCCCCCTTGTCTCTCCATCTCCCCCTCTCTCTCTCCCCCTTGTCTCTCTCTCTCCCTCCCTCTCCCCCCTTCTCTCTCTCCCCCATCTCTCTCTCCCCCTCTCTCTCTCCCCCCGTCTCTCTCCCCCCCCCTTCTCTCTCCCCCGTCTCTCTCTCTCTCTCTCCCCCCTTGTCTCTCTCTCCCCCTTGTCTCTCTCTCTCCCCATTGTCTCTCTCCCCCTCTCTCTCTCCCCCTTGTCTCTCTCTCCCCCCATCTCTCCCCCCTTCTCTCTCCCTCCGTCTCTCTCTCTCTCTCTCCTCCCCTTGTCTCTCTCTCTCTCCCCCCCTTGTCTCTCTCTCTCTCTCCCCTTTCTATCTATCTCTCTCTGTCTCTCTGTGTCATTTGTCAGGGTATTCAAAAAAGCAAGTCCCAATGGAAAGGTGAGTTATACTTTGTGTTATTAATAATTACACAATGAGCAACATTCCTCTACTAAGACATGTCTTAGACAATCCAGAAGGAATCAACTAACCTCCATTAAAGTGTTTTTCATCAACGGTGTAACCAGTCGTACGTCATAATACTTTTCAAAGGTTTCATTTAGCTGGCGATAGCAGCAATAATAACTACCTATCTGATAGTTATTATAGCTGCTATCTCCAGCTATCAGATAGGTAGTTATTATAGCTGCTATCTCCAGCTACCAGAAAGGTAGTTATTATAGCTGCTATCTCCAGCTACCAGAAAGGTAGTTATTATAGCTGCTATCTCCAGCTATCAGATAGGTAGTTATTATAGCTGCTATCTCCAGCTATCAGATAGGTAGTTATTATAGCTGCTATCTCCAGCTATCAGATAGGTAGTTTATAGCTATCCAGCTATCAGATAGGTAGTCATTATAGCTGCTATCTCCAGCTATCAGATAGGTAGTCATTATAGCTGCTATCTCCAGCTACCAGATAGGTAGTTATTATAGCTGCTATTTCCAGCTACCAGATAGGTAGTTATTATAGCTGCTATCTCCAGCTACCAGATAGGTAGTCATTATAGCTGCTATCTCCAGCTATCAGATAGGTAGTTATTATAGGTGCTATCTCCAGCTATCAGATAGGTAGTCATTATAGCTGCTATCTCCAGCTACCAGATAGGTAGTTATTATAGCTGCTATCTCCAGCTACCAGATAGGTAGTCATTATAGCTGCTATCTCCAGCTACCAGATAGGTAGTCATTATAGCTGCTATCTCCAGCTACCAGATAGGTAGTCATTATAGCTGCTATCTCCAGCTACCAGATAGGTAGTTATTATAGCTGCTATTTCCAGCTACCAGATAGGTAGTCATTATAGCTGCTATCTCCAGCTACCAGATAGGTAGTCATTATAGCTGCTATCTCCAGCTACCAGATAGGTAGTCATTATAGCTGCTATCTCCAGCTATCAGATAGGTAGTCATTATAGCTGGAGCTAGCTATCTCCAGCTACAGATAGGTAGATTATAGCTGCTATCTCCAGCTACCAGATGTCTTATTATAGCTGCTATTTCCAGCTGATAGCATTATAGCTGCTATCTCCAGCTACGATGCATTATAGCTGCTATCTGCTACCAGATAGGTAGTCATTATAGCTGCTGGCTGCTATCTCCAGGTAACTGGAGCTAGGGTTAGGGTCAATAGGACTCTGTTGATTCTCCTGTCTGGGCCGTGCTGGCTAGGCGATGCTGGCTGGGTGGTGCTGGCTGGGTCATGCAGACTGGGCTGTGCTGGCTGGGTCATGCAGACTGGGCTGTGCTGGCTGGGTCATGCAGACTGGGCTGTGCTGGCTGGGTCATGCAGACTGGGCTGTGCTGGCTGGGTCATGCAGACTGGGATGTGCTGGCTGGGTCATGCAGACTGGGCGGGGCTGGCTGGGCGGGGCTGGCTGGGCGGGGGCGGGGCTGGCTGGGCGGGGCTGGTTGGGCGGCGCTGGCTGGGTCATGCCTGTGTCTCCTTGTATAGTAGTCTGTAGGTCACAGCAGAGTAGATGGCTAGTTGTCTGGAGCTGACTCAGCTCCTGCTCTCTTTAGCAAGCTGGTCGTGTCAGGATTCTACACAGGGTTCCACACATGGTTCTACTCAGGGTTCTCCACAGTGTTCTAAACAGGGTTATACACAGGGTTGTCCACAGGGTTCTTAATATAGTTCTCCACAGGGTTCTAAACAGGGTTCCACACAGGGTTCTAAACAGGGTTCCACACAGGGTTCTAAACATGGTTTTAATCGGGGTTCTACTCAGGGTTCTAAACAGGGTTCTACTCAGGGTCTAAACAGGGTTCTAAGCAGAGTTCTCCTGGTCAACCACAGGATGAACAGGGGATATTGGGGACAGACATAGTTGATGTTCGTAGAGAGAAATACTTACAGAAGCCTGAAGATACTTCCTCTTTATGAAATCAGTTATTCATCAATATTCATCAATATTAATCAATATTCATCAATATTCATCAATATTCATCAATATTTACACAGTTGAGACAATTGTAACATATACACTTTCTTGTGTTTGTATATTTAAATTATTACTTTTTTTGAAGGGTATGTGATATTTTAGTCCAAAAAATATATAAATATATATGATATTTGACTTTTTAGAACCGTGAAATCTGGTACTTAAACTCATTATCTCATAACACTATTGTCTGAAAGCCACTGTTGTCATCCGCAGCTCACAGTGTACCTGGGGAAGAGGGACTTTGTGGACCACGTTGACCTGGTGGAACCCGTAGGTAAGACAACCTGAACCATAACCTCTAGTTAACACAACCCTAACCATAACCTCTAGTTAACACAACCTGAACCATAACCTCCTCTAGGTAACATAACCCTAACCATAACCTCTAGTTAACACAACCCTAACCATAACCTCCTCTAGTTAACACAACCCTAACCATAACCTTCTCTAGTTAACACAATCCTAACCATAACCTCCTCTAGGTAACATAACCCTAACCATAACCTCCTCTAGGTAACATAACTCTAACCATAACCTCGAGTTAACACAACCCTAACCATAACCTTCTCTAGTTAACACAACCCTAACCATAACCTTGAGTTAACAAAACCTTAATGATAACCTCTAATTAACATAACCCTAACTATAACCACTAGTTAACACAATCTTAACCATAACCTCTTCTAGTTAACACAACCCTAACCATAACCTCTAGTTAACACAACCCTAATGATAACCTCTAATTAACATAACCCTAACTATAACCTCTAGTTAACACAACCCTAACCATAACCTCCTCTAGTTGACACAACCCTAACCATAACCTCCTCTAGTTAACATAACCCTAACCATAACCTCCTCTAGTTAACACAACCCTAATCATAACCTCTAGTTAACATAACCCTAATGATAACCTCTAATTAACATAACCCTAACCATAACCTCCTCTAGGTAACATAACCCTAACCATAACCTCTTCTAGTTAACCTCTAGTTAACACAGCCCTAACCATAACCTCCTCTAGAACATCCTAACCTAGTTAACATAACCCTAACAACAGTTACCCCATAACCATAACACAACCTCCTCTAGTTAACACAACCCTAACCATAACCTCCTCTAGTTAACATAACCTAACCCTAACCTCTAGTTATAACCATAAACTCTATTTAACACAACCCTAATATAACCTCTAGTTAACCCTAACCATAACCTAGTTAACACAACCTAACCATAACCTCCTAGTTAACACAACCCCATAACCTCCTCTAGTTAACACAACCCTAACCATAACCTCTAGTTAACACAACCCATAACCATTAACCATAACCTCTAGTTAACACAACCTTAACTATAACCTCTAGTTAACATAACCCTAACCATAACCTCCTCTAGTTAACACAACCCTAACCATGACCTCCTCAAGATAACATAACCCTAACCATAACCTCCTCTAGTTAACACACCCCTAATCATAACCTCTAGTTAACAGAACCTCTAGTTAACATAACCTCCTCTCGTTAACACAACCCTAACCATAACCTCCTCTAGGTAACATTACTCTAACCATAACCTCTTCTAGTTAACATAACCCTAACCTTAACATCCTCTAGTTAACACAACACTCACCATAACCTCTTCTAGTTAACACAACCCTCACCATAACCTCTTCTAGTTAACACAACCCTCACCATAACCTCTTCTAGTTAACACAACCCTAACCATAACCTCCTCTAGGTAACATAACCCTAACCATAACCTCTTCTAGTTAACATAACCCAAACCATAACCTCTTCTAGTTAACATAACCCTAACCATAACCTCCTCTAGTTAACATACCCCTAACCATAACCTCTAGTTAACACAACTCTAACCTTAACATCCTCTAGTTAACATAACCCTAACCATAACCTCCTCTAGTTAACACAACCTAACCATAACCTCTAGTTAACACAACCTAATCTCTAGTTACACAACCTAACCATAACCTCATCTAGTTAACACAACCCTAACCATAACCTCTAGTTAACACAACCCTAACCATAACCTCCTCTAGTTAACACAACCCTAACCATAAACTCTAGTTAACACAACTCTAACCACAACATCCTCTAGTTAACCCTAACCATAACATCCTCTAACCCCTAACCATAACCTCTAGTTAACACAACCATAACCATAACCTCCTCCAGTTAACATAACCCTAACCATAACCTCTAGTTAACATAACCCTAACCATAACCGTCTCTAGTTAACAGAACCCTAACCATAACCTCCTCTAGTTAACACAACCCTAGCCATAACCTCCTCTAGTTAACACAACCCTAGCCATAACCTCCTCTAGTTAACACAACCCTACCCATAACCTCTAGTTAACATAACCCTAACCATAACCTCCTCTAGTTAACACAACCCTACCCATAACCTCTAGTTAACATAACCCTAACCATAACCTCCTCTAGTTAACATAACCCTAGCCATAACCTCCTCTAGTTAACACAACCCTAAACATAACCTCCTCTAGTTAACAGAACCCTAACCATAACCTCTAATTAACACAACCCTAGCCATAACCTTCTCTAGTTAACACAACCCTAACCATAACCTCTTCTAGTTAACATAACCCTAACCATAACCTCTTCTAGTAACCTCTTCTAGTTAACACAACCCTAACCATAACCTCCTCTAGTTAACACAACCTAACCATAACCTCCTCTAGTTAACACAACCCTAACCATAACCTCTTCTAGTTAACATAACCCTAACCATAACCTCTTCTAGTTAACACAACCCTAACCATAACCTCTTCTAGTTAACACAACCCTAACCATAACCTCTTCTAGTTAACACAACCCCATAACCTCCTCTAGTTAACATAACCTAACCATAACCTAGTTAACACAACCCTAACCATAACCTCCTCTAGTTAACATAACCCTAACCATAACCTCTTCTAGTTAACACAACCCTAACCATAACCTCCTCTAGTTAACCCAACCTAACCATAACCTCTTCTAGTTAACACAACCTAACCATAACCTCCTCTAGTTAACACAATCCTAACCATAACCTCTTCTAGTTAACATAACCCTAACCATAACCTCTCTAGTTAACACAACCCTAACCATTACATCCTCTAGTTAACACAACCCTAACCATAACCTCTAGTTAACACAACCCTAACCATAACCTCCTCTAGTTAACACAACCCTAACCATAACCTCTTCTAGTTAACATAACCCTAACCATAACCTCCTCTAGTTAACACAACCCTAACCATAACCTCCTCTAGTTAACACAACCCTAACCATTAACACTCCATCTAGTTAACAACCATACCCTAATTAACATAACCTCTTCCTCTAGTTAACACAACCCTAGCCATAACCTTCTCTAGTTAACACAACCTAACCATAACCTCTTCTAGTTAACATAACCCTAACCATAACCTCCTCTAGTTAACACAACCCTAACCATAACCTCTCTAGTTAACACAACCCTCCATAACCTCCTCTAGTTAACACAACCCTAACCATAACCTCTAGTTAACACAACCCTAACCATAACCTCTTCTAGTTAACACAATCCTAACCATAACCTC